>NC_139512.1:265318749-265338749 GCF_947247035.1 Vipera ursinii | reverse complement strand
GGAAGGAAGGAAGGAAGGAAGGAAGGAGGGAGAAGGGAATGAAAAGGAGGGAGGTAGGGAAGGAGGGGAGGAAGGAAGGAAGGAAGGAAGGAAGGAAGGAAGGAAGGAAGGAAGGAAGGAAGGAAGGAAAGAAGAAAAGGAAGGAAAGAGAAGGAAGGAAGATTGGAATACGAGGGAGGGAGGGAGGGTCTGAGGGAAGTCCTGCCTTAGCCCTTGGCCACCAGCAGCCCTGTTGCCTTGGCCACCAGCAGCCCTGTGTTGGGGTTGTTTTATCTTTCGTTTTTTAATTTTTCTGGGGGTTTTTAGTGTTGTATTTATATTGTTTTTAACTAGGGCAATTGTTTAATCTTTTTTTAATGTTTGTATTTGCTATTTTATTCTGCCCTGTGAACCGCCCTGAGTCCTCAGGGAGAAGGGCGGTATATAAATGTTATTAAATTAAATTAAATTAAATTTCACCATCACCCTTTCGGTGGTCTCCCATCCTATTGCTGAGGATGCTTTGGTTACAAAGCCAGGTCTCCTCGCATGGAGAGGGAGTGGACCTCCCTTTGACCCATGTACTTTGTCCTCCTGCACCCACTATGAGCAACCTGGCCAAGGAGAGGGAGCACAGCAGCAGCCTTGAGGAGGAGGTAAGTGCAGGTGGGTACCCCCTTGGGGAATTGCAGCTGGGCTAGGTAGGGCTGTGGGGTCCTGGTGCTGTGGGAGCTCAAGGGGCGGGCTGGGTGTTTGACCTCCACTGCCCAGGGCTCCAGGCAGTCCATGCCACCAACCAGGGGCCCCGTGCACAGCCTGAGGCTCAGTGAGCTCCTCCAGTGGACCATGCCCTAGCGCTCACCCCGGTCCCACCCCACCTTCCACCAGAGACCCTCGGATCCTCCCCAGACCTTCCCAGGCCCGCACAGGTGCCCCGACTTGAGTGATGTCAAGCTGGCCACGCCCCACCCAGTAGGCCACACCCATGCCGGCCACACTCACTTCCCCCCTCAATGGCAATCACAATGCTGATGCAGTGAAATTGAGTTTAACACCCCTGACCTAGGCAAAGATAGGACTTCTGGAACACTATGCTCTGGATAGCGGCAAAGATAGGGTTATTTGGCTATAGTACCAGAAAAAATGTTTGGCAAAAAACAAAGACAGTATTTCATCAAAGAACTTGATACCAACTGCAAATCATGGGAATGGAAATGTTGAGGTTTGGGGCTGCTTTGCTCCATAAGCCCTGGGTACTTCACCATCACAGAATCCACCATGAATTCTTAGTTGATCCAGAGGTTGCTTGAGTATAAAGTGAGAAGACTGAAGCTCAACTGAAAGTGTAGCTTGCAATATAAACATTTAAGTAAATCCACAATGATATGGCTGGAAAAAAATGGAGGATTCTGAAATGGTCAAATCAAAGCCTGGATATAAATCCCATAGAGAGGTGTGGGTGATTTGACATAGGCTGTGTATGCAAGAAACCCCTCAAATATCATACATCAGAAAAAATTCTGTATAAGTGGGAAAGTATTCTTTCAACCAGTGTCAGAGATTGGTAGACAGTTAAAAAAAATGACTATATGGTGTTATATCTGCCAAAGGAAGCAATACCAGAAATTAGAGCCAAGGGTATTTCTACTTTTTCCACAGAAGGAAATGGCGTATCTATTCATTTTTGTTAAATAAATGATTGAAAGCAATTTTTGAGGGGTTTTCTGTTCAATTACATCACTTTTATACTGTTAAAATGAAAAAAAAATTGACATCTTTTTTTTAAAAAAAGGAAAAAAGCTTTACATTGGATGCGCTTACTTTTTCAAAGGCTGTGGATATGTGAGGATGGATTTGGACTTTGCTCCCCTACGTCTTTGTCTAATACTTTAATATTACATTTTAACATTTTAGTGAAGCTATCAAGTTAATTCGAGTTGTGGTATAAATGATAACAATATACAGTAGAGAAAAGCAGAAAATGTAACTCTTCTAGGCGAAGCCCTGTCTCATCTAGTAATATCTAGTAAGAACTGTAGTTATTAAAAAACCAAAATTATAAATTGAAATCACACACACACACACACACACACACATACACACACACACACACACACAGAGACAGAGTCTTACACAAGAGAATCAAGCACAATGTAAAATGGATGGATCTGTATTTCTTTGTAAGAACACTAGTTATCATAGACATTTATCAATATATTTTAGGAATATTTTTTTCCTCATAATAAGTCATATATAATAGTATTAAAATATTATGGCTAGATATGCTCAGTTTACTATAAAGGTAGTTTTCTTATAGGTTTACCTGACAGCTATGAAAAATAGTTTAAATGGAATAAACTATAATGATAAGTTTTTCCTATCAGGCCATGATTATGAGCTCATCAATAATATCTCAGCCAATAACAACTTGAATAACAAGTTATAGGAGAGAGCTTCTAATTAAAAGCAAAGTCACTCTGAAGAGCCTTATTCACATTTTAGCAATTATAGCAAATAATCTTGTTTATTTAGATGAATTATTGGGAAAAATCATCGCAATCCAGGTGACCATATAAAGGTAAAGGTTCCCCCACACATCCGTGCTAGTCGTTTCCAACTCTAGGGGCCGGTGCTCATCTCCGTTTCAAAGCCGAAGAGCCAGCGCTTGTCCGAGGACGTCTCCGTGGTCATGTGGCCGGCATGACTAGACGCCAAAGGCGCACGGAACGCTGTTACCTTCCCACCCTAGTAGTCCCTATTTTTCTACTTGCATTTTTATGTGCTTTCGAACTGCTAGGTTGGCAGAAGCTGGGACGAGTAACAGGTGCTCACTCTGTTACGCGGCACTCAGGATTCGACCCGCCAAACTGCCGACCTTCTGATCGACAAGCTCAGCATCCTAACCCACTGAGCCACCGCGTCCCTTCTTAGGTGACCATATAAAACACTGTAATTTGATTTGTAATTAGGGAAGAAAGGTCTGCAGTCCCAGACTATACAAGTAATATTAAAGCATCAGTTTTAAAGAAATCATTTTCATGCTGTGTATCTTCAGTTTTTAAATGAAATTTCTTTGATGTTTCAAACTACATATATAGAACTCACGTAATGATAACATAAAACTATTTTCAAGGTAACAAGATCTTATTTAAATTATCACTTTAGTAAATAGTTCCTTGAATTTGCAAAAAACAGATATTTAAATATTGTAGGAAATCTAATGAAAATTACTAACTTATAAAAAAAACATTTAGCAGTTCATTATTATTCCCTTTCCCTTCACTAAACTGCAAATTAAATATTCTCTTTTTTGTTATACTGGACTCATTCTTTCCCTAGATGTATTTTTCTATCAGTAAATTCCTTTGGATAATTATGTAGGCCACAAATAACAGCTTGCATATTTCTTGTAAAAGAAAAGCTAAGACAAAGAATTTGCTGATACACTCATGTCGCTCCAAGAATTCTCCTGACAACGTTCCCACACCCAACCTAATTACTTCCCTACTGTAAAAACATATTCCATCTGCACTTATTCTAATACTCTCAAGTCCAAAACCAATACACAATAAAGTCAGTTAAATAAATGACAGATTGAAACACATATAAAAAGTCCTGAACTATTCTGCAAGTAAAAGCATCTCTAACACTGATTTTTATGCTGACATTTCACTTTATTTATAATATTTTCTTAAGCCCTGTTTATGAAAGAATTATCATGCTCCAGGCATATTCTCTACCACAGCATGCTCTTAGTGTCACTCTATACTTTAAGGTTTATGGTTGACTTTATGTAATGCTTTGCTATACCGTACAACAAATTTTCGTTTGAAATGTATACAGCAGCAAGCCCCAAACCTTTTGGTGCCAGGGGCCAGTTTCATGGAAGGCAATTTTTCCACAGACCAGGAAGGGATGGTTTTGTGAGCAAGCTAGATTCCGCGCATGTGCAGATGAAGCTTTGCTTACTCACCCACTGCTTGCTTGGGCCAGTTTCTAACAGGCTGGTAGTGGTCCATGGACTGGGGGGGGGGGTTCGAGACCCCTGGTATATAGTATAAATCAGTATGAAGAAAAAAGAGTTTGATACAACTCATAAAAATATTAGGGAAAGAAATTTATAACAAATCTTTATGATAAATGAAATCACTTTATCATCTTATAATGTAAACAAAAATTAAGTAGATTATTGAAAATATTTTGGTAATTTCATTCTTATTGATCTATTATATTACAATACATATAACTTTCCTTGGATAGTCTTCCTCTTTTTATCCATACAGCAATAAATCCTGCATAACATAGCATGAGAAATCGTGACTGTCCTAAAATAATCCAGGTGTAAATTTGAACTAAGGCTTTACCATGAGGTCTGATCTCCTCTTGCCATATAGTAATATATCCTGATGAAGGATGGAATGGAGAAGAAAAATTCTACTGACACAACTGCTTTCAAATTGAAGTGATTGTTATGATCCTTACAAACAGATTCCTACTTGCCACCTTTATCAACAATCACCATCTTTACCATATCAATAAACATATACTAGGCTGAGAAGGAAGGACAATACCACCATATTACTTAACATCACTTCACTGTTCCCTATTCTCTCAACCTGAACATTTGAGCATGGCAATGCACCACGGCCCATTACCGGGCCATAGCATATTCGCAACACGAGCACACACAGCCTGACTCACTCAAGGGTTGGGGCTCACAGCCCCACTCACATGAGTGGTGAGCACCGGGGCCATTTGCGCTCACACAAATAAAGTTGTATACTTGCACCTGCCCCTCACACAAACCATTCCCTCTCCCCATCATACAGGGTCGCCAACCCAGAAAGGTTGGGAATGCTCTTTCATGGTTCTAATAAACTGTGCTTATTACCCCAAAATATTTGTAAGTTATCTTTGATACGTGTGTTCTAGCTTCGGGAGAAACCAGAACTAAACATTATCTGGGATAGACTTTTACTGAGACATGAAGTACAGGTAGTCCTTGACCTATGATCACAATTGAGCCCCAAATTTCTATTGCTAAGCAAGACAGTTGTTAAGTGACTTATGACCACTTTTCACAGTTACGACCTTGGCAGCATTCCCATGATTATTCAGATGCTTGACAACTGGTTCATACTTAAGACCATTGCTGTGTCCCAGGGTCACTTTTTGCCACTTTCTGACAAGCAAAGCCAATGGGGAAGTCAGAGTTGCTTTACAACTATGTTACTAGCATAACAACTGCAGTGATTCACTTAACCACTGTGACAAGAAAGGTCATAAAATGGGGCAAAACTCACTTAATGAATGACTCACTTAACAGAAATTTTGGGCTCAATCATGGTCATATCTCGAGGACAAAATAAACAGGGATTATTTATAGTTTTATTCCCTCATAAAAATCCTCATAAATTCATTAATTTGTTATAGCTAAAAATTATGCTTTCACATTCTATACTTATGTTTCAAATAATATTTACTTACATTTGGATAACATTCAACCTAGTAGAAGAAAATAAATAGAATCTACACTATTATTGAAGTCAGCTAGCCCATGGGTCCCCAACCCCCAAACCACAGCCCACTACTGGGCCATGGCCTATTTGGAACCAGGCTGTGTGAGAAGCAGGCCAATGTGCATGTGTGTTTGCAGCTCCACTCACATGAGTAACTGGTTGGTGTGCACAGCACCACTTGCATGAGCAGTGGGCCAACATGCATGAACATGCATCCCAGGCTGCCACTTGCACAAGTAGAGATGCGCGCAAGAGCATGCATGTTGGCCCACTGCTTACAAAGCCCAGTTCCCCTCTTCCCCCCCAGCCGGGCTACCAAGCCACAAAGATTGGCAACCACTTAGGTAGCCCATAGTTTTGATACTTTATTGCTGAAAAAAATCAATTCACAATAGGTTTACAATTTATTGTATGCTACTGTTCAAAATTCTGTGTTATGGTCAGATGTGTGTTATCTCAACTTGTATATAATATTAAAGGTAAAGGTAAAGGTTCCCCCGCACATGCGTGCTAATCGTTTCCGACTCTAGGGGCCGGTGCTCATCTCAGTTTCAAAGCCGAAGAGCCAGCGCTTGTCTGAGGACAACTCCGTGGTCATGTGGCCAGCATGACTAGCACGGAACGCTGTTACCTTCCCACCGTAGTGGTCCCTATTTTTCTACTTGCATTTTTACGTGCTTTCGAACTGCTAGGTGGGCAGAAGCTAGGACGAGTAACAGGCGCTCACTCTGCTACGCGGCACTCGGGATTCGACCCACCAAACTGCCCACCTTCTGATCGACAAGCTCAGTGTCCTAACCCACTGAGCCACCGCATCCCTTCGTATATAATATATATAATATTATATAATATTATATATATTATATAATATATATATTATATAATATATATAATATTATATAATATTATATATATTATAATAGATATAATATCATATAATATATATAATATTATATAATATTATATATATTATAATAGATATAATATCATATAATAATAATATTATAATAGTATATAATATATATAATATTAGGATTGTTTAAAAATGAATAATATTTCAAGAGGTGAAAATGCAACAGGAGAAGCAATTCAAAAAAGTCCAGACTATTTCCTAACTGACTTTTACTCAAAACACACTTCATGTCAGCACATAAATAATAGACACATATTTAAGTTGGTCTTATTTTATTGCAAAAATAGAGAAAAACACAATAAACACTGAGCTACATTACATGTAATATTTTATTAATATATACCATTTTTATTCCATGTAAAAGACAGAAACATAGATGTTATAAATAGTAATACATATTTTGTCCTAGTTTTAATAATCCACCCTCTTAATAATCCACCCTCTTCATTAGCTTTTGGCTTTAATTATTACTTTTATAAATAACTTTATAGGTGATTATCACTCAAATTCATCAATTACCTGGAATTCTGAGATTCTGAAACATCTGAATCTGGGCACGTTTTTTTCACCTGCAAAAATAAAAAATAGAAGAAGAATCATGCTTACAAGTGATCATAAACAGAAAGACTTCCTCATCTGAAGTTCATGCACTTACTTCATACAAAATGAACATTTATTATTCACCACTATCTCTGTAGAATGTTTCTCATATTTTGCAATATGGACAATCAATGTACAGAGTGTTTAATTATCCTGTAATTATCCTATAAATAGATTCCCAAACTTAACTGCAGTTTGGGAAAATTTAAAATACAGAAATCAAATGCCTAGGTTTCTCCACACAGAAATCAGAAAGCTAGGCTGTTTTCAATTCTATATAGAAATGTTTTCTGAACTGATATCACTTCTATTTCTTTCTGAGACTCATCATAATAAATACTAGATTCTGTGAAAAAAATGCAGGGTAATGGAGAAAATTTTGGATTTTAAATTCAAAATGAAACCACAGCTGTTCTTACTGGGTATAATCCCAGAAAAAAAAATCAACCAAAAAACATCATAATTTACGCTTACAGCAGCACGAATAAATTTTGCTCATTGTTGGAAGAGAGGCACAATTCTGGTAATATTTGATTGGAAATTTATACTTGGAAAATATGCAAGAGTAGCAAAACTAATGGTGTACGTGTGTGTGTGCACGCACACACACACAAACAGACTATAAGTTTAACTTAAGCAAGAATGGTTCCTACAGATACAATACATCATACAGCACAGCAAACATAATTAATGTTTGGCTTCTAGGGGGACCCAAATGTCTACAAATTATTCTATGTGATCATGTGGTGCCACAACTAGTTATAAGTGCAAGCCAATTGCTAACTGATTGCCCAGATTATAAACATGTGATTGTGGAGTTGTTGGCCCAGACATAACTCTGAGGATTGGTTAAAAACCTCCATTGGAAAAAAAATGGGAAGGGCCAGTTTCTAAGTTTTGTCTTCTTAAGTTGGTATTTTTTTGCTATTATGTGGTGCTCGTTCAAATATTTTGCAGTGATCTAAATGATATCTATAAGATATTACGTGCTTTATCTTTTCAATCTACCCAACAGATGCAAAAACAGCATTCAATGAATTTATATTTTAAAAGAACACAAATTAAGAGGTACAAATTTTCATGCTTTACATAGAATTTGAGTCTTCTGAAACTCATTTAAGCAATTTTTAGTGTAACTTTATAGTTATACAAAATTAATACACTGAGTTTGAATCATCTATTATTTTTAAAACTGTCATAACAACCCTGCCATTATTTTATGTTACATTTTTAACAGAAGATACTTTATAAGCCTAAACATATCTATACTCTTATATTTAAGAAATGCAGTTCAATATCAACAATCAAGAGTTAGAAACTGAGAAATATTTTTTTCAAGGATCAGATACAAACTTCCACTTCAGTTTTATTAGTAAGAAATATTTATTGACGATGTACAAAATACAACTGAAATACAAGTGCTATATTTTACTCAACAGCAATAAATAGCAAGCCTTAGCTTCCCCCTTCTCTTCTTTTGCACCTCTTATCAAAAACTCAAAAGACGTTCATTGCCAGTGTTTAATACACCAAAGTACATGATTTACAAATAGATGGAACTGCTTAATATTTAGATGGCTTGGCAGTTAAAGACACTGAGCTTATCAGCTGGAAAGCGGACAGCCTGGGTTCAAGACCTGAGCACCATGCAACAGGGTGAGCTCCCATTACTTGCCACAGCTCCTGCCCACCTAACAGTTTGAAAGCATGCAGATCCAAGTAGATAAACAAGCACCAATTCGGTGGGAAGGTAACAGCATTCTGTGCGCCTTTGGAGTACTGTCATGCTGGCCACATGACCATGGAAATGTCTTCAGACAATGGTGGCTCCCTCAATAAGAAATGGAGATGAGCACCACCCCCTAGTGTTGGAAACAACTAGACCTTTACCTAATACTTTGAGAACAAATCAGGGTGTTCAGTAGAGTAAAAAAGAAAAGTATTTAAGAGAGGAAAAATAGGTAAATGGTCCATAAGGAAATGAAAGCACTTCAGATAGTAGAAACAACAGGACTGTGCTAGCAATTTTAAACAAGTATTTGCAGAATGTGTTGGCACAAGGAAAGTACCCTCAGTGAAGAGTTAAAGTAGCCACATCCCATAGAAAGTTCTTCCAGGGCTGGCTGTCCATATGTGCTTGTAGAGATTCCTGGGGACGCTTGTGAAAAGGATTTGTATGCATCTACACAGTCACTTACAGGAAGACTTTGATGCAGCCCAGATCATCAGTCAAGAGGATGTGGTTGTTTTAATTATACAAAGAGGACTACTTCACTTAAGACAATATACTCTGTGAAGTGTCCTTTCTAATACTTTGAAGACACTTCAAATCTTCAAATGTTATTTATCTACATTGCTTCTATACAGATTTTTACCTCTCTCCAGACCAGACTTATAAGACCTTCACATATAAATGGAATTTAAGAATATACTATGGAATATCTATGTTGTACTAATAAACATATCCTGAAATCAAACACTTTCAAGACATTAGTAACGTTAAACCAAAGCAAGAAGAGTACAATATATTGTCAAGTATTAATCTCCTACAGTATTTAAAAATGCTCATTGTTAGAAAAACCTTATTGATTTTACAACAAAAAACCTAACATTTTAAATCCCCCTTTTAACCCACCCAGCTAACTGCCCTAACTTTCTCCCGTTTTTTTCATCTCTCTAGAAAAACAACAGTATTTACTCTGAATTTCATTCCTCCCAACTGGCTTCTTTCTTAGATGGTTCAGTCCACTATTTCATAGAATAGAAAGGCAGGATGCAGTATAACATAATTTAGTCCATTTATTTATGGTCACTGACCAGTACATATCCACCCAGAAAAACATGAAAAGAATTATAATAAATGAATAGTAATATGCTTCATTCTCATTGCTAGGAAGTTCTCTAAATTGGGGTTGATTAATTCTGACTTCAGATTTTTATAAAAAATACATTACAGATGTGTTATGTATTATCCTTTCACAATCTCTCTAATCCAGGGGTGTCAACTGCCGGCCCATGGGCCGGACACGTCATCCGGAAGCCGTGCCCACCCCATTGCTGGCAATGGCAAAACTGTCCCGATACATTGCGCGACGCCACGTGACGTCGTGAGTTTTACATGTCTGCTCTAATATGTCCTTTCTCAGAGGTGGTGGGGTGGAAGGATCAATCAAAGAAATTGCCTGCAGAAATCACTTGTTTCTCTCTCTCCCTTCCCACTATAGAGTGGAGAGATTGGAGAGGAAGGGATTTCAAGAGAGTAAGCTGTTTGCATAGTACAACTGTGGTTACCAGCCCTGGGCTTCTGATATGATTGCATTACTTTTGATGTGTACAACAGTAAGTAGGCACTTGAGCATTCTAAAGAGCAGGGGATTGGTTAGGAGGCAAACAAAAACCAAAGATGTGAAATTGAGTATAGTAGTCTTGTCTCTTTCTAGTCTGAAAGCACAGTCACGGTCATATGACTTCCCACTCTGCTTAGAAGCAGAGTTGCTGTTCACACTTAAGCATTACCTGTATTAAAAATTATGGAAGTAAATCAGGTAAGACTTACATGCTCTACTTATACTGTTTGATTTACAATATAATATGTATTATTTTGTAGCAATCCTAGAACATAAAAATAAGGCCCTATTTGCATAAGCATCACCCTATGCTATGAGAAGGAAGATGCTCTAACTGATACAATTTTTTATTACTTAGTCCTAGGAAACTACTGCAATTTCAAACAACTCTAATCATCATACAATCCATATAAATAAAGATTAAATAGAGAAAATGCACAATACAGCTATATGTTTTCCTATTTAAACTTTATTGGATTATAAAAACAAAACAAAGTTTAATAACAAATAACTAAAAATAAAACAAACTGGATTTACTTAATTACGATTTAATTATGTGCAGGTCATATGTTTATTTCCTATGTATATAACAATTGTATGTAATGATATTTAGTATTCATAACTTTCCCTAAATGTCATTTTCAAACAAATAATAAGAACTATGGTTCAGTGACATATTTCAAAAAGATTCTGCTATTCACCTACTTAAAGAAATCTGAACAGCTGCCAATAAATGCTAATGAATTCTATGTTATAACTCAAACATTAATTGCTCATCTTTTGTTTTTATTTTGCATTATACAATCTTATTTATCATTCTATATATACTTAATAAGTGCATGGTAAATGATTTAATATTTTTAAATATTTTAATGGAGTTTTTTTACGATTCTTTCTAAGCATGGATCCTATTTTTTCTCAGCATATATTCTTTTGTGATTTAGGCTGTGAAAATACTTCTACAAAAAGCTATTTCTGAGGAGCCACTTAATGTAATTCTAAGTATAAAAGGTAAAGGTAAAGGTTCCCCCGCACATGCGTGCTAGATACAAATACTTTAAAAATAATACAAATGTAAAGGTATTATCAGAATAAAATATATAAAGTTTTGTAAACTTTTAGTTTAAAATTTGTAACTGATAAAAATATCAGATTCACCCAGTGTGCCTCCTAATTAAAAAATACTAGTAATCTGATACGCCTGCATAGTATTCACTAGATCAGTGGTGGCAAACCTATGGCACGTGTGCCAGAAGCAGCATGTGGAGCCCTCTCTGTGGGCATGTGTGCCATCACCCCAGCCCCGCCTCCCCCCACGGCTCCCTCCTCAGCAGCAGCCCCACTGAAGGAGAGTCGGCCCCAGGCACAGCCTGTGCGGAGCACCACAGCCAAGAACATGGCAGCTGGGCAGCAGGGCCAAGACTCCGCACTCGCACCCTGTCACGCGCAGATCATGCTGAGGAGCGCGGGCGGAGGGTCTGGCCACTACGGCACTGCAGGGCCACCTGGGCAATCTGCTGCGGTGGGCTGTGGAGGCGGTAAGTGGTCCTGCAGGCAGGTGGGGTGGAGGTAGAGGGGGGTTGGGGTGTAGGTGGGGGCACTTGGTGTCTAAAAGGTTCGCCATCAGTACACTATATCATATAAACTAAACTGAGGAACAAACTGGTTATAATAATTTATCATCCTATTCCACAAAATACTTTCCCTTAGCAACTTCCTGTAATTGTAAATCTATTTTCACAAACTATTTTCTTTCTCTCTAAAACTTTAATAATAAAATTATTATACTGTTAATTATTTTTAAAATCCCTAAATTGAATATACATTATCTTCAAGGAAACAAACTTTTCCAAGGCACTATCTGTTAGCATCTACTAGTATTATAGAATCTGAATATATTATAGAATTTTAACTTTATACTTAAGTGCACATTCTTTTAAAAACAGCCTAAGAAACTATACTAAAGCAACAGTAGGTAACACTGTATTATAGACAGATACATTAGTGAAATCTCTACAGTACTTATCAAAAAGCTATTTCTAAAAGGAAAAAAAATATTTCAATGCTTTATGTTACCGTTTTAAAGTACTAAAAAAAGAAAGGCATCTGTCACTGTTTGGTTTAAATAGCAACAGTTTATTTGCTATCACAATTCAAGAGAAGGATAACACACACACGTATAATCTTTACACACACCACATTCTGAATACTCATTAAACAACAGGATTTCTCAGTAAATGTGAATTTAATTATGCTGTTATTTAGAAAACCAATTTCTAAAGTTATAGATTATTTAACTCTAGTTTCCCCACAAAATATAATTGAATCATTCAATTACTCATAAATTATCTGAGTTATCAATGTGCATTTATATTTTTTTCTATAAAACACATTCAGATTATACACAGCTTTATAAAGCAATGCTAGGTATAATCAGTTGTGAACTTCTATAAGCAAAAGAATATACACACCGTATATAATATGAAAGAAATTTATATTTTAATTAAAAAGATCCAATTCATGAGAACACTAGTTCTTTTAATATATCAACAATTAAACCATAATTATCCTTTAAGACATGTATATTTTTTGTCTTCCCTTCCTTCTTAAAAATAAGAAATGATATGGAAATAAATCTCAAGCTTACCTCATTTTCCTCTTAAAAGACAATTAGATTAAGAGAATTCCCAAGCACAACAATTTCATTTTTAGCAAAACACACATACATTATATTAGATTTAATACCAACTATATTCTACTACCAAGCACAGAATTGTACTGGATCAGCTAAATCTGCCGAGCATTATTGTCCCATTTCAGGCAGAGCTAAAGGTGTTTCCTTTCTCCTTAAGCAAGCAAAACAAATTCTAAATTAACCAAAGCCAATCCTGAGTTAGAAGCAAGTTTGTCTCAAACCACAAGCATTCTACACACTTCTGTTTATATGACTTGCATTCAGAGGTCGCTCACATCAACAGCTTTTGTCTTTCACATATCTGATGTGGTACACGTATATCAAGGCTCTTTTAATGAACCCAGTTCCACAGTTCCTACTTGCCTGCTGTCACTATGACACATATGCTTTGCATTTTACAAAGTCTTTTAAATTTAAAGGCAAGTAGAAGATCTACACAAACTAGTATTATATTTCATTATAGACAAAGGATAAGTAGCATTAATGGGTTTTTTTAAGATTGTGAGGTGTTTTTGTTTTTTTAAAAAAAATGGAATAGTAGTAATAATAACAATACCCTACTCCTACTGCAATATCTTATTGAATAGAATATGTCAGGAAAAAAGGAAAAACCCTTTACAGCAATCTACTGAAAAGTGGAATACCAATCCAATTGAAATAGCAAATTAACATTTTAATTTACAAATGAGCAGAATAAATTGTATACAAAGGGTATGATAATTTTATTTCATTGATATCACTGTTGTATCATTTTTCATTTATCCTTTTAAAAATACAAATATAAATTCAGCAGACTGATGAATATTTATAAAGAAATTAATAAAAACAATAATTATTACTGTGTTGGGGTATAAAAAACCCACACTGAAAATATTATTTAAACGTTAAAATTCTTTAGATTATTGAACGTAATATACATAAAATGTTTATAAAGTAACAATTCAACAGTAATATTAGTTAATGTAAATGTATACATTTCCCATCCTGTCATGCATAAAGCAGACGGAATAAATTTATATTCAGAAGACAAAAAAACCTAATACGGACAACATGCTTAATATTATTCTTCAATAGACATTTGAAACTGAAGATGGCACTCTCTCCAAACTTAGTTATTAGTTTGCTACTGGGGAATAGTGTTTGAGTGAAAGATACACCTGCAGACCGCTGCCAGCACAATGTCCCAATGCAAGCAACATTTAAATGACAGCAGCTTGCAGTTGTAAAAGCTAATAAGTATGATTGATGACTTGGATTAAAAAGCTATCTAAATAGATTAGGATATTTGTGCAATCATTTGACAGCTCCAAGCCTTTATTATTAGAAAGAATTGCCAGGACCATAAGGATCATTAATAATAGTTACATTTAGGATTATTTCCATATAATTATTTGCAATGTGTTATAGTGAAATAATAATAGCAAGAACAGCAGTTGCATGACAAACATAGAATACAGCTATCTAATTATGTCCTTAAAAACAATTCACAGTCTTTGAAACTATGGAAATATTAAAAAAATAAGAAAGACAATCCAGTGATAACTAGAATAATCCATACAAAACCCTAATACAATGCTTTTGTCTTTGACAAAAAGCAATTATTAAATGACTCAATTTTTAAAATGTTTTTGCTCATCCCCTAGTGGCCTGTGGATGCCATTATGCAAAATTATGACTTTTTCTGTTTCAGAAAATTCTAAAGAGATCAATAACAACAAATTTCCAGGGGCTTAAATTACAGCTTCCATGATCATTCATGAAAAATTAAATATGCTTGCCAAACAGCTGAAAATAATGCTATTACAATGGATTAATTTAATTAATTTAATCCAGCACTGAAACATTTTTTAAAAATCTGCAATAAATATAATACATTAAGGATTTTTTTGCTTAATCCTTTTGTAACATAATTTTTTTTAGCCCACATATAAGCTAAAACACAATGGAGCTGGAATACTGTATATTGCAAAATCCTAAGGACATAATGAGAAACTTTACTAATATGTTTTACCTATCAGAAGACCTAAACAAACATTCTATTAAGATTATTCTACACTCTGTATATTAAAGTCTGCATAAATGTAATTATGAGGCAAACCTTACCCACTTGGCCTTATCTGAACTTTGCCTAAGTGCAAAAACTAATTTTCCTCTGGAAAGCTTATGTCAGTTGAACAGAGATGAGTGCAATTTTTTTCAATCTCCCTCTTACCTGTAGCTGCCAATTATGCCTCCTTCCCAAGATTTTAAGAGCCTACTCCAATACAATAGACATATAGAGGGAATGAAGATGTTCAAAAGGGTTCAAACCCCCCCCCCCCCGTTTTTTTTGCACTTATGGAAGCTTTATATTTTTCAACAACTCAATCTATTTTACAGCTCCAGTAAGTAGTTCACCAAAATGGCTACAGAATAAATTAAAGGACCAAAGACTTAATAACACTTGACTACTGTAGTACCTAAATTATATGAGTGTGGAATATACAATATTCTACAAACAGAATGGTGGTGAATACCTTTTACTAAAGTTTTGGGATCAAGAACACAAAACTTCTGTATACCAAATTTATTCTTCCACAAAGTAATTTTGATGTGCTAAATAATTTAGAAGGAAATAAGCAAACAATTCAATTCCTCCCTGCTATTACTGAAGGACATAAAACATGTAGTTAAACATACTTATTCCCTGATGCCTAGGCTTTATCAGAAATATGAAAAAGTTTGACCACATTATGATAGTTAAGTTTCAAGATGTAAACCTCTTTGGATAAGTTTCTGACTTAAAGATAGATATATCATGTAGCATCTTAGTTATTTAACAAGATAACATCTGAGTTACAAACCAACTATTTAGGCCATTTCTTGAGACAGATATATAGCTACTCTTTTAAAGCCAAAATTTCACTCCTATATTGCATTAGATACATGAAGATCCTATTCAATTTATTTTTGTGATCATATGAGGTATGCATACATGATTATATCAGTGCAAAAATTTGTAACTCGGAAACTGATTTCTGAAATCACAATATTCAGTAAGAGTTCAGACTAAGAACCAATATATTAAATTTGCTCATTTTTTCATTCGTTCATTTATTCATTCGTTCGTATTTTATATAGCCCACCTCACTTTTATATGATTCTAGGCAGTTTACAATGATTTGTGATCTAATTGCTGTATTTTTAATTGTTAGTTTTTTATGACTGTTCTTTTATTGTACACTGCCTGGAGTTAAGGAATCTGTGAGAAGGTCAGCTATATAAATATAATAAATAAATAAGTAAATAAATAAATTTAAAAAAACAAAACAAATAATATTTTAAAAAGAAAAAAAATTGAAACACAAAGCACCTGAGCATAGTTTAATCTATCATCATCAACCAGGAGGTGAGCTCGGACTAATGCACAGAGTCCCAAGCTTGGGCACAAAGCCATATTTTCAAGGCTTTAAAAAAGGCCAACAGAGAAGGGCTAATCTAATCTCCCCTTCTGGGCTCTGCCAGCAAACAGTCCCTAGCCAACAGTTAGGGAGATTGAGTAGGATGTATAGAAACAAATGTGCTTATATTAATACTTCTAGAAAAATAGCTAAGACAATAATTTATGACTTAACTATATACAATGTTTTTTAAATTCCACATTCAATGGCAGCGCATTGTTTTTAAAAACTAGATAAAAAACTAGATGAAAATGCTGAATATGCTCCTTACTTTTATTACAAAGGTTACTAATACCCATTTCAGCATGAACTTATTTTTACATGGTAAAAAGCCTTACCCAATCCAAAAGCAATTTACCCAATCCAATAACACACACACACACACACACACACACAGATATGTATGTATAACATATAGTATATACAGATAGTACTTGACTTATGACCACAAATGAGTCCAAAATTTCTGTTGCGTGGCAACGCAATTTTTACATCACTCATGCCCCATTTTACAACCTTTTAAGCGAATCACTGCAGCTAAGTGAATTGTGTGGTTATTAAGTGAATCTGACTTCCCTCACTGATTTTGCTTGTCAGTAGCTGTGTGAGCAGTTTGCAACCCGAGATCACATGACCCCATGCAGTTTGCAACTGGTGATCACATGACCCCATGCAGTGGGTGCAGTGCAAACATCATAAATACACGCCAGTTTCCAAGAGTCCAAATTTTGATCACAGGACCATGGGGATGCTGCAACAGTTATAAGTGTGAGAACACGTTATAAGTCACTTTTTCAGTGCCACTTTAACTTCAATCACCAAATAAATGGTTGTAACTCAAGGACTACCTGTACTAAGAATATATCTACTGTATAATGACACATGTTGCCATTATGTCATAAACTGAAAAGCAAAATAAGGCCACTCACTCACAGACAAGCATTACATAAGTAAGAACTGCTGCAAAAACAAAAAAACGAACACAATTTATAGTCTTGTAAACTTTTTATAAGAGAAAGTGTAGCATAAGGTACAATATATCACATTATATAAACACATTACAAGGAACAGGAGATAAGATACCATTGCTTTTCTCCTCTTCCCCCTTCTTCCCCCTTGTTCTATCAAGAGTAGTATGGACATGCTCTAAGTACACTGCAGTCCTAAAAGGCTTGGGAAAGATTTTAATACACTGCTTCAGGTTTCCCGAATAACAGAGAACTCTTAACTTGTAAGAAACTACAAGAGACAAAAACAAACCTGAAGGATTTATGTCAAAAAAAGGTAGTCGTCTTCTTTAGATTCTGCACAGATAAGAAACACAGAAGGAAAAGAAAAGGGTTTTCACTTATCAAATTTAGTCCCTTGTTCAGTGTAGGAATCCCAATTAAAATGTCTTGCATTTGCTAATATACCTTTTGTTTAAATATAGGAACTCAAGGGGAGCACATCATCCTACCAGTAACTGGCTTCTCTTTCTACCAATAATATATGGACTTCTTACCAACCACCCAGAATCACCATACAGCCATTCTTAAAACTGGACATGAAATAACTGAGAAAGGACAAACAACATAGTACAAGGACATTAATGTGTTTTTTTTTCTATACGTGAATAGAGCAATCTATGAGTATGATAGAAAAGGGAGTATTATACTGCACAATGCTACTGATATATAACTTTATAACATCAGATTATACTGTTATTATTTAAAATTCAAAATTTAACATGTGTACTAAAATAGATAATCTATAGGGTAAAGGAGAATGGATCTTGTTTTTTCTACCTCAGCATAAACAGAATGAACAAACATTTAACAGCTGGGTCCCTATATTTAACATGCTACTCTATTTCTCAACATCCATGAATAAAGTACTTTTCTTTAACCAAATGACGTCAGTCTGAGCCAGATGAACCAATCGTGTGATTCAGTATAAATAGCTTCCATGCTCTCACAAATATGTAACCAAGGGGATAATTAAATGTGTCATAAAGATAGTTGATTTTAAAAATAGAAAACATTTTACATTATTACTTAAACTTGTTAATCAAAGTCTTTCTGGATGCAAATAGTTTAGCTGCCTTTCATTCACTTAAGGATGAAATTTAAGGCAACCAATGTTATTTGACCATTTAAACTCAAATTTATTTAAAAGATAGGTGGCTTAAGGTTTAATAATAGCTGCACTGTCACTCGTAACTGAAGGAGCTTTTGGTTTTGTCCAGTTTCTGGTTGTATAGGACAGACAGGAAGCTTGAGTCTCCCAGATATTACAGAAATATTGATTTGTTTTAAAAATGAATGTCCTGGCATCCTACTGAAATTCTTGATGGATAAATGCAATCCCGGTTGCCTTGATAGCACGGATAAGAGTGAAGCATAGCTGTGTAATAAATATCATTCAAAATGACTTGGTACAAGTCAAAGAAATTAAATTTATAAAATTGTGCAAAACGTTTAAATTCAATATAATATCTTCTGAGTTCCAAACAGGCACTTTGAGACAGAAATGGGCTGTTTTAAGAATTCTAGGAGTGCTTTAAGTCAACATTTCTCATTTTAAATGCACTTCTACATGCACATTTAGTTTCTTTAGCCACAGAGACTTTTTTCTGGAAGCTGAAACTAAACATAATATTTAATTAAAACACATTGGACAAAATTGTGAAGTAATACTGGTAGTGCTGCTCATCCATCATAAAAAATATGCATACTTTATGGTTATAGAATTATCATGTATACTCAAATTTAAATTTCTATTTGCTAAATTGAATTATTTTGAAGATGAAATGAAGATGTACTTATGTAAGAGTACAGGTAGTCCTGGTGTACCAACTACTTCTTCAGAGACCATTCAAAGTTACAAACAGTACTAACAAACAAGACAAAGGACTGATCCTTGAAGTTGTGGCTGTCACAGCATCCCTGCAGTCACATGATCATGATTCAGATGGTTGGCAACTGACAAATATAACAGTCACAGCATCCCATGGTCACATGATCAACATTTACCACCTTCTCAGCCGTTCCTGATAAGCAAAGTTACGGTAATAGGAAAGCTGACAGGATTATAGATCAGTATGGACATGTGGCATTGCACTTAATGACAATGCGTTGCCAGTCCCAATTGTGATCCGTAAGTGGGACTACTATTAATTCTCAACTTACAACTTGTCACTTAGTAACTATTGAAAGTTACAACAGCTCAGAAAGGATGATTTGTGATTCATTTGCTTTATGGTTCATAAAGCACTTCTGGCCATAGTAAAAGGTCATGCCATCCCAACTCTCCTGTGGTCATATGATCACGATCTGGGTGTCAAGTGTCTTATAATCTTGTGATCGCCATTTGCAATCTTCTAGGCTGGATTCCCCAGAAAGTGAAAGGGGAAGCTGGTGGGAAAGGCTGCAACATGCTGTCCCTGCCGAAGGATTGTTTTCCTCCATGCACAAGGGGAGGGTTGTCGTAAATCCTTCGTCAGGTTGTGGAAACAAAGCTCAGGTC
>NC_139512.1:265204776-265318549 GCF_947247035.1 Vipera ursinii | reverse complement strand
AGGTCCCGGTGAAATGAACGCAGATCGGAGGCGGTCCAAAGTTCCACCGGTAAATCATTCCAAAGGGCAGGCGCACCCACAGAGAATGCCCTCCCCCTGGGGATCACCCGCCGGCATTCCTTAACCGCCAGCACCCTGAGAAGGCCCTCCCTGTGGAAGCGCACAGGACAATGGGAAGTTGATGCCGGCAGCAGGTGTTCCCTTAGATAATCCGGACCCAAGCCATTTAGGGCTTTATAGGTCATTACCAGCACCTTGAATCTCACCCGGAGGGCAACCGGAAGCCAATGCAGCTCACGGAGAAGAGGTGTTACACGGGAGTATCGGGAAACTCCCATAACAACTCGCGCGGCTGCATTCTGCACCAGTTGAAGCCTCCGCGTGGTCCTCAAGGGCAGCCCCATGTAGAGAGCGTTGCAGTAGTCTAGCTGGGAGGTCACGAGCGCATGGGTGACTGTGCGTAGGGCATCTCAGTCCAGATAGGGCTGCAACTGGCGCACCAGACAAAGCTGGGCAAAAGTTCTAAAACCCTAAAAAATATTTTAGGTTATGATTTGCTAGGTTTAAAAAATTCTATCAGTAATGGAAGTGTTACATTTAAGATACCGTATATTAACAGAGATATATAATGTCACTGCAGAAAGCCTAATGCCAGTTTGTTAAAAAGTATTTCTGCAGTGAAGTAGGTCCTGGGCTAGAAACAGCAGACACAGCCTTCATCTATTATTTATGCTGCTTTGTGCCTATGTCAGCTCCTGATTAATAATTGATTTTAATCTCATTATGGAAGATTTTATTACAGTCTAATTTAATTAAACGGTGAATGGCCTCCCAGATGCCACCACTTGTACCATCTTTTAAATAAAGCTGATACAACCCAGATTTGCTTGGAGTTTCATCCCAAGTAAAAACAGTATAAAACCAAACTGACCCAAAACGTTTTATATTGATATATGCAATGGACCCACTGTTTCTTAAATATTAGATTGAAGCCATAGAGGTTTTGATGAAGCAACAATAAATTTCAATTCACAGGCTCAGTGAAGTTATAGCTTTTATCATTTTCAGTTCCAAATATCTGGATTATAAAGCACTTTTTCTCCAAAGAGAAATTTAAGGAAAAGACAAAAGATTTAATACGTGAACATGGTTTTAAGTCTTTATATAACAATTATTTCAGGCTTAAGATGGTAATGGAAGGTTACAAGCTTAATTAGATAGTAGTTTGCCGTGTGTTAAGATCTCAAGTTACATAAAGGCATTCTGAGATAAAGAAGCAATGGAAGGACTTCCTTTGAAGCTATAAATAGGAATCTTCAGTCCTGCCTGACCTTAGCACAAGAAAGTTCTGTGAATTCTAATCAAACAATATGTATGCAATCATTATATTATTTTTAAACTTTCTTGAAACGTCAAGGTTTACCAAATATTTCCCATTTTATATATATTATATTTATTTCACTCTAAGCAAAAGAATATTGCAATTATTCAGAAAGGTTTCATTTCTAAATTGCCACTCTTCAAATCCCAGTCAAATTTATGTTTCACGTAAAAGCTGTAGTATTTATAGGGTCGATATCCAAATACTATGCATCCATACTCATCCTGCTGGTGGGAAAATATCTCCAGTCAGATCACAAGGAAACTACAGAGAATAGCAGATCTGTAAACATGGCAGCCAGTAAACTGATTGTGTATTCCTCTGACACTAGATGGTGAAGGAAGCTAATCCCGCAAGCTTCCGGTGAAGGGACACAAGATTTTAGGCCTTTGCCAGTGATTCCTCTTCCAAGTTCTAGTCCAGGGGTGTCAAACTCAATTTCATTGAGGGCCGCATCAGCATTGCGGTTGCCCTTAGGGGGCCGGATGGGCATGGCCTGGGTGGGCATGGCCTACTGGGTGGGTGTGGCTAGAGTGTGTATGGCCTACTGGGTGGGTGTGGCCAGCTCTACATCGTTCACATCAAGGGTGTCTATGGGGGCCTGGGCAGGAGTGGGACTGATCTGAGGGTCTCTGGCAGAAGGAGGGTCTCTGGGCCAGGGCCAAGGCAGTGGGAGCCGTTCCCTCACTGTTTCCAGGATGGCTTCGCGGGCCACATGAAACCACTTCGCGGGCCGCATCCGGCCCCTGGGCCTTGTATTTGACATGTCTGTTCTAGTCTTTTGCTACCAGTTCCACCACTGGAAATCCACACTTATGCCTGAAATGCGAATGCTTCCAAAAAAGTGTTAACAACAGTAATCTGTACAACAGTTATCATAAGGATGAAGGAAAGGAAAGCTGTGGCAATAGGTAAAAGCATTGGCAGTAAAGCTGTGTCAACAGAGAAAAAGAAAGTGCCTAACGGATGGAACTTTTTTTTTTAAGAAAGCTACCAGGTAGATGTTTGTATAACCTGCTGGTTAAGTCTCCCTTGCCAGTTAAGTTTCCCCTTACATTCTTCAAGTGAGAGGGAAATATTTTCCCATGAAGCTGCACCTTTGTCACCTATACCGTATCAGTGGAATGACATGTCTCCAGAACTTCTGAGAGCTCCAACACTGGAGGTTTTTAAGAAGAGACTGGACAAACATTTGTCTAAAATAGTATAGGGTTTCCTGATTGAGCAGGGGATTGCACTAGAAGACCTCCAAGGTCCCTTCCAGCTCTGTTATGCTGCTCCAATGGGAAGAAACACATTTGTTCAGCCCAAAATATGAACAAATCTTTTAACTTAGAAAAATGTTGAAATCTTGTACCGGATTTATTTTTTGTGCACAACTACCGTATATATACAAACACAGAAAAAGAGACAGATATGCACAAAGCAGCAGTAATTCACATCACACATACTTGCTAAATAATGGCATTGTTCATGTTATAAGCCAGCTGTTAAATATCCATGACACAATCCTCTCAACAAAATAACCAAATTCTTTCAAATTAACTATTTTACGCAAGGATTGTAAACCACTGATGAGAAGTGTTACATGTAGAGATTTGTGGTATTTGCAGCAATGACCAACTCTAGCTTTTCTATACTAGTGGTGTCAACATAACTCTTCAAGAGAACTGAATGTAACAGTAGAATTCACCATTATTACTATCTGTTGTTGACAGAAAATGCTGTTATAAGCTGAGTAAAAATCACTTCCTAATAATCAAGTTAGTTCTCAATTCATGGTGCGGGTAACTTCACAGGATAAATATACTTATCAAAGGTTCAGGTAGCAAAATTGTTACTATGGTAGATCTGTGAAGTGGGTCTAGATACCTGAATAATTATTAGGTTGTTTACCTTAATGAATTTGACTAAAAAAATAAAATCAAATGAGCTACTTTTGATAAAAGGAGAACTACTGTTGTAACCATTTTCTGGGCACATTTCTTAAAAGGAAATACAAACCAAACAAATTATCCTATTCTATCTTGTCCTATCAAATCCTAGCAACATGTACTACAAGTACAAAATCATTTTTTATTTGTCATGTAGTTAACACATTCTTTACAGCATAATTCTATTTTCTACCTACAATTAAACTGTACTAAGTTAAAAAAATGCACAAATCCAGTGTTTGAGGGATTACAATCTTAATCAATATTTTTATATTAAGATACAAGACACTCCACTTTGTCTTGAGAATTGTTCTATGAATTAAGTTTCTGTTCAAACACTGAGATACCCAATTAGGAATCCCAAGACACTTATATCTAAAATTAAACCTCCAACTTCAACCAGTAATCCTACATATTGTTTCCCTACTAATTTCCACAGTCCTCATCACATATATAGACTTCCTGCAAACCCACAAAAGAAAAAAATTAAAGAAAAGAAAAAAATAATTAGCAAAAGGAAAAAGCTGTAGAAAAGAAGCAAAAACAATGGGGAAATGACTTTAATATTTTTATGGCTTTTCCAGAATAATTGATCTCATTAGAAGTCTCCAATTATATTATTACAAGAAACCAAAAAGAAATACAACTTCAACCATGCATTTTTTTTTTAAAATAAATTCTTATGTTCATATTCAAGGCTATTTTTGTACCTTAGCTAAAATATGCTGTTGTAAAAAAAAACTAGGCAGTTTTTAAAAGAACACAATTAGGGATACTTTTAGATGGCAGATAATACAAAATTATTCCCAATTTTATTTAATTGATGTCCCACATTCCCTGAGGATAGCCCCACATTCTCTTAGAAAAAAGTGCTTATTTCTTTCTAAATATTATTTTCATATTACTATTAAGCAGGGTAGATTTGATTTAAATCAAGTCAATTTAGTAAGAAGGCTTGATTTAAATCGACTCGATTTAAATCATAATTTTTAAAGAGCAACTGTCATTTCTGTCCTGCAGTGGCTCCTCTTTGGACCTGCTGTTGACTCACCAACAGACTCATTTACTTTAATGTTGGTGACACAACAACAAGGTGAGGGACATAGCAGGCAGCAGGGGAGTGGATGCCTGCTAACAGGCGCTGCCATGATGGATCCGAAATGTAAGGACTCATTCTTGCTGGTAAGTTAGTCAGGTAAGTTAGTCAGGTTAGTAAAACAGAGATATCAGAACCTATTTTAGGTTAATAGGTTAATCAAACATAGTTGGGGAACTACTCAATTTTTTTATTTAATTAAAACACTTAGAGCAGATGCATTTCTCTTCAAACAATCATAGTTTGTAGTGTACATAGATTGGCAAAACATTGGGATAAAAGAATATTCCTGAACTTTGTTTTATGATTTATCTCATGGTTACTGTGAAATTGTGTGAATGCATCAATGCAGTGCATGTTATCTCAGCTTGCAGAACTTGGATTCATTGAATGAGTTTACCAAAAATGTAAATATTGCAGAATATACAGCCTCGTGCTACATAACTAAACTCCATTTCATGCTGAATAAACTAAATTATTAATGTATCTTAAATAGAAAACTATCTTTAGATAGATTTTTACTCCAAAAGCATTTTATTAAAATAAATTTGATAAAAATAAAAAAAATCCAATTTTAATAAAAAACATTTTTTTAATTTATTTTTTTAAAAAAATCATCGATTATTATCCAACCTGCTATTAAGGTTCTGCTCACCCTTTTTAAAGATGTGTTGATAGCATTTACCTTTATGGCTTGTTTTATTTATTATTAATCACTTAAAATGTCACTTGATGTTTTAAAATTAGAAATCCTTTTATTATTCATAATCTAATATGAATTATTCATAACACTCTTGGACCAGAAAGAAATGTCCCTTATCAAATGAAATGCCATGTCCACCAACCTTCTCCATTAAATTGCCATGATAACTAAGGCAGCCAGATCTACATTTGGCTGAAAAATAATGTGCATCCCAACTAGGTTCCTAAGATAAAAGTTATCACATTGGCCTATAGCAGCGGTCTCCAACCTTCCCGGCTTGGCAGACCAGCAGAGGCGGGGAGGGGGGGGCGGCAAGAGGGGATAGTTTTGTACACAAGAATAATTCAAAGCATTCTTACAATACAGTAGTTGTTTCTTCAAAGCAATGCATGAAAAGCTTACAAATTTCACCATTGTTTACAATCATGTATTAAATAATTACATATTGCACATGCATACATACATACTTTTCAGAGCGAAATGGATTTTTTTCTGCATTTCCCTGAAAACAGGAACACTAATTCTTCATGGCATAGCTAAACAGTTTATTACAGATTTAATTTTTAAGGGTATAATTCCAGGACATATTTCTAGAGAACTGAACAACCATGAAATTAATATGTTTTGTACTAGAGGGCTGAATGAGATAGTACAGCAGAAGGGGTGCCTGAAAGGTCTCACCTTGTGTTTTGCTTTGTTAGTTAATACTAAAAACCAAGGAATTGGAAGAAATACCATGAGAGATTTTTAGTCCATTATTTAAACTTTGTCACTGGGGAAAAATTTTATCTTCCTGCTTCTATTCATGAATCTGTTTCCTGGTAATCTTTATTAAAGATTTCAAGCTAAATTCCTAATGTATCAAATTGAAAAGACTTTTACTGTGTTTCCCGGTAAGTAAGACCTGGTCTTACTTTCTTTTGGGCTCTGAAGTAAGCACGAGGATTTACTTTCGGGGACAGTTTACTTTTTCACGGTACCAGTAGGCCGTGAGTGTATGGGGATGGGGCAGGGCCTGTGCATGGGGTAGAGAAGCAATGAGGCAGCAAGAGCATGGTGGCAGACCAGGTACAGTACCAGTGCGGGTGGGGTGCATGCCCTTCCCGTGCCAGGCTAGCCCCTGCAGCGGCTGTGCTGAACAGCAGACAGGCCAACCAAAGCGGCAGGTGGCGTGCTGGAGGCTCGGGAAGGGAGGGTGGTGAAGTGGGCGGATGTCCTGACATCAGCACCCATGCCGGCTGCCCCTTCCTGTGGAACTGGAGAGCTTGCCACACTACCGCCCAGATGCCCTCACTTGCCTTGCTGGTAGTACAGCCACAGCCAGGCCTCCCACAGAGTTGCCATTACTCGCGGCACGACAATGCGTGGCGCTTCACGCCATTGCCTTTGCAGAAGGCAGAACACCACATGGTGCTTCGGGCCAGCCTGAAGTATCATGTGACATCCTGCCACAAGCCACAGGTGTGGGACGCCTAGCTGTGGCAGCCCTACCAGTAAGGTAAGGGGGTGCGGGGCGCATGGGGCAGCTTCACTCCCCCCTATCCCTGTCCTCTCCCCAAAGTAGGGCTTACTTTCAGGGGGGCTTATATTAGGCCTACCCCCAAAAATCAAGCTGGGGCCTACTTTCTGGGGGGGTTACTTTTGGGGAAACACAGTAGTAACAATATTATAAAATTCTTTCTAGATGTTAAAGATATGCTGAGTAATCATTCTTTCATCTACAGAAGAAAGTACAAATAAAACAAATGTACATGTATGATACTAATGTTCTGACCTCAATATTATTGTCAAATTAAGTAAATTGTAATTATATATTATCATGAACATATTATTTGCAATTACTGAATCTATTGTTTGAGATAATAATGAGCTGCAATTAGGATTGTAAGTCATGGCAGTTGTTAAGCAGGTCACCTTGTAATTGTACACAATTTTACAACATTTTTGCGGACACGGTGATCATTAAGTGAAGCTGTTTTTACCTATGGGCATTTTTTTGCTGGAAATTGGAAGTAACTGCTGGAAATTGGCAAAAAAAAATATATTGAAAATCATGGCCATGTGACTGCAGGACAATGCAGCTGGCTGCAAAGGTGAGGCAGATGCCACTTGTCCAAAATGTGTTCATGTGACAGAACCTGGAGTTCTTCAATCATGAAGAGTCTACCAGCATGGATATCAGATAGGTGGGACGTGACATTAGAATGGATGACTGGTGTATGGCCCAAGAGTGGACTGGAGTCCAGGAAGAGACTTTGAGGTCGACCACACAAATGCTACAAAGATGCTGTGGAAGAAACCTATATGCCGCTATGACATCCAACTAAGAAAACTAGAAGCTGCAGCTTCTGATAGAAGCCACTGGCAAGCCCTGTGCTATGAAACCTCCACCAGCTTTAAAGAGAGGAACAGTCAAAAACTAATAGAAAACCATGAGTGGTGTCACAGGATAACATCCTCAGTTACTACAACAATGGACTTCCAATGCTCCAACTGTGCTAGGTTCTGCATTTCTAGATAGGAACTGTACAGCCACCTCTATGTTCACAGATACAATGATGACACTGCATAACAGTGTGTCTTCTTTGAACCTGAAGGACTATCATGTATATGCTGCACCTAGTCCAGGGGTAGGCAACCTCGGCTCTTTTATGACTCATGGACTTCAACTCCCAGCTATGCTGACTCAGGAATTCTGGGAGTTGAAGTCCATGAGTCATAAAAGAGCCGAGGTTGCCTACCCCTGACCTAGTCCTTAAATTTGGCTACTACAGATTTTTGCAGTTTCTCCAAATCTGCATTGAATGAGATTGTTCATAGCATGGATTAATTTATTAGTGAATATACTGAAAAAATTGAAAAATAAAACCGCTGCTTTTAACTTTCTAATGATTGCTGAACCTTGAACAATAGTTTTGCCTTCAATAAACACATGCACATTTTAAGTGAAGGGCTGCTTTTCTCCTACCATCTCACCATTTTTTAAAGAAAATGTGTGGTTGAGTTTCCTATGGGGGTTGGATTATATAGCCTAAATCAGCTTTTGATTGGGGTGGGGGTGGGCCTGAGCATTTACTAAAGTGTATCAATCCTAGAAGCTGAACAACCTTATTCTAAGGTTTTTCTTTAAAAAAAATTGTAAAAGAAAATACAAAAACTATATTTTACCACAATTTAATCAGCATTATTTTCTGGGAGAGATCAAAGGATTGCAGGAAGGAAGGAAAGAGCTTTCATGGAGCCTATGAGCTGCCCATTTTGTCAGACTACAATTCAGAATTTCACTTGGAACATACCCAAAGACTTGTATATAGATATTGCACATCATGTATCCTCCCTAAACCTATCCATTAAATCCATTAAGTTGGTTATTATATCTTACTATTATTAAACTGCATAGTCTTTTAAAGCTTGATAATGAATGCTAATTATTAATTCTGAGATATATTTAGCTGAATAATTATTTCCATAGCAGAACTAAAGAATATTTAATTCAAAACCAAAAGCACCTCCAAAATAAAGACATGGATATGAGGATATCCTGTATTACATTCAAGCAGTCCAACGTCTGGTTAAATATATTATTGTAGTAGTGGTGGTGGTGGTAGTAGTAGTAGTTGTAGTAGTAGTAATAGGAGGAGGAGGAAAAAGAGAAGTATTGTATTGGGACAGGAATACAGTCAGCAAATATAGCAATAATATAAAAGCTTTGTGCATGTTGTTATAATGTGCTGGTAGTCCTCAACTTATGACTAACCATTGAGCCCAAAATTTCCACTGCTAGGCAAGGCAGTTGTTAAATTATTTTTGATCCATTTTATGATCTTTTTTCCAAAGCTGTTAAGCAAATCATTGCAGTTATTAAATGAATCATGTGATCTTTCAATGAATCTGGCTTCCTCCAATGATTCTGCTTGTCAAAAACCAGCTGGGAAGGTTACAAATGATTGCATGACCGTGGCACAATGCAACTGTCAGAAAGACATGCCAGTTGCCACTTGCACGAATTATGATCACATGACCACAGGGATGCTGCAATGACCGTAAGTGTAATAAATGGTCATATGTCATGTTTTTCAGTGCCACTGTAACTTCAAATGGTTACTAAACAAATGGCTGTAAGTCAAGGACTAACTATAGTATGGAGTATAATCTATGTATGTTATAAAAACACAAATGCCCACAGAAATACATATTCTTATATACAGCTGAAAAGTTAAGTACCGTATATACTTGAGTATAAGCCGAATTTTTCAGCCCACTTTTTGGGCTGAAAAATTCCACTTCGGCTTATACTCCAGTCAACAAAAAAACTTACCAAGGACTTGTGCGCGGCCGAGGCTTTGGAGCTTCCGGGATCGCGCTCACCTCTCCCAAGCCACCGCCGTCCGGAGACCTGCCGAAGTTTGGGGAGGTTTGGGGAGGTGCGCACGCACCTCCCCAAACCTCCCCAAACGAAGCCGGGTCTCCGTTCCTCTGCGCCCTGCCTGCCTGCTTCTTTCCACAGCGGAAAGAAGCAGGCAGGCAGGGGGCGGAGGAACGGAGACCCGGCGACGTTTGGGGAGGTTTGGGCGCCTCTCCAAATATCCCCAAACGTCGCCGGGTCTCCGTTCCTCTGCGCCCTGCCTGCCTGCTTCTTTCCACAGCGGAAAGAAGCAGGCAGGCAGGGGGCGGAGGAACGGAGACCCGGCGACGTTTGGGGAGGTTTGGGCGCCTCTCCAAATATCCCCAAACGTCGCCGGGTCTCCGTTCCTCTGTGCCCTGCCTGCCTGCTTCTTTCCACAGCGGAAAGAAGCAGGCAGGCAGGGGGCGGAGGAACGGAGACCCGGCGACGTTTGGGGAGGTTTGGGCGCCTCTCCAAATATCCCCAAACGTCGCCGGGTCTCCGTTCCTCTGTGCCCTGCCTGCCTGCTTCTTTCCACAGCGGAAAGAAGCAGGCAGGCAGGGGGCGGAGGAACGGAGACCCGGTGACGTTTGGGGAGGTTTGGGCGCCTCTCCAAATATCCCCAAACGTCGCCGGGTCTCCGTTCCTCTGTGCCCTGCCTGCCTGCTTCTTTCCACAGCGGAAAGAAGCAGGCAGGCAGGGGGCGGAGGAACGGAGACCCGGCGACGTTTGGGGAGGTTTGGGCGCCTCTCCAAATATCCCCAAACGTCGCCGGGTCTCCGTTCCTCTGTGCCCTGCCTGCCTCCTTCTTTCCGCTGTGGACTCGAGTATAAGCCGATCCGCCGTTCTGCAAGCCTCTGCCGCTAGCAGAGGCTCGATCCGCCATTTTGCAAGCCTGAATACACAGTCGCCGGGTCTCCGTTCCTCTGTGCCCTGCCTGCCTGCTTCTTTCCACAGCGGAAAGAAGCAGGCAGGCAGGGGGCGGAGGAACGGAGACCCGGCGACGTTTGGGGATATTTGGAGAGGCGCCCAAACCTCCCCAAACGTCGCCGGGTCTCCGTTCCTCCGCCCCCTGCCTGCCTGCTTCTTTCCGCTGTGGAAAGAAGCAGGCAGGCAGGGCACAGAGGAACGGAGACCCGGCGACGTTTGGGGATATTTGGAGAGGCGCCCAAACCTCCCCAAACGTCGCCGGGTCTCCGTTCCTCCGCCCCCTGCCTGCCTGCTTCTTTCCGCTGTGGAAAGAAGCAGGCAGGCAGGGCACAGAGGAACGGAGACCCGGCGACGTTTGGGGATATTTGGAGAGGCGCCCAAACCTCCCCAAACGTCGCCGGGTCTCTGTTCCTCCGCCCCCTGCCTGCCTGCTTCTTTCCGCTGTGGAAAGAAGCAGGCAGGCAGGGCACAGAGGAACGGAGACCCGGCGACGTTTGGGGATATTTGGAGAGGCGCCCAAACCTCCCCAAACGTCGCCGGGTCTCCGTTCCTCCGCCCCCTGCCTGCCTGCTTCTTTCCGCTGTGGAAAGAAGCAGGCAGGCAGGGCACAGAGGAACGGAGACCCGGCGACTGTGTATTCAGGCTTGCAAAATGGCGGATCGAGCCTCTGCTGGCGGCAGAGGCTTGCAGAACGGCGGATCGGCTTATACTCGAGTCAACAACTTTTTCCAGTTTTTGGGGGTGAAATTTGGGGTCTCAGCTTATACTCGAGTCGGCTTATACTCAAGTATATACGGTATATAGATGTTACTCTGCTATTAAAATTGCATCTGTCAGTGGTACAATTCTGTACCTCTCCCTCTGTTCTGTAAGGCAATGGGACCTTCCATGGAGAGACAAATCCTGCTGTTTGAGCACGTTTCTCACATAATGTTGGGCCTATCCCATTAAAAACAAATGTGTGACAATTTAACCAAATATTTACTTACTGACTGTTCATTTAAATCCTGAGAATCTTCCATGGAGGTTACTCACTTTTCTTCCACAAAGAGAAGCAATTGAGAAGTAACTGGATGTCCTAATTTTAAAAACAAGAAGACAAAGTATTACTTGGTTTATATAGTTATAATACATACGTATAATACATTGAAAATGGAACTGACATCAATAGAAGGTTCACATTTTACTATCAACATTTTTTTCACTTTCAGCCATATCTGCCTTCAAATCATTGTTTCTTGATGGAAACAGAAAACTGTATGAAAATTTTCAGAATTTATCTGCATTTACAATTTTTGATGGCAACTCCATGTGAAATGTAAATCAAATTCCAGTTCTCGTATGCAAATGAAAGTCTTTGATAGAAAAATCATTCTAGAATCAATCAGCAAAAACATTAGATAGGAATCAGAACTAAATAAGTTTAAGATATGATGAATCCCTATCCGAGCTTAGAAAAGGTTATAGAAATGTCCAATATAACATTTTAAATTTGTGATCCAGACCTTAGAAATGTAAGTTAACTGTTCCATTTAAAAGAATTACTTGGATTGCTTATGTTCATATCTAAAAAGGAAGACAATCTATTTTAATAGCCAATTCATGAAAGCAAGATGAGAATGACACTCCAGTTAATTAGAATATAACTTCATGCTATATGGCAAGTTGCAGATTCCCTCTTTCCTATGATAACTTGCTTAAGTAGTACCTTTTATTACAACAAGGAATAATTCCTCATAAAATTATTTTTAAGTTCATACATAAAAATTTAGTCTCTTAAGAGATGGTGTTATTGTTGATCTATTTGTATACTGCTTTATTTCAAAATGACTCCATGCAGTTTATAATAAATTTAACATATTCAAGAACAATTACACGAACCTATCAAAATTGAAATAACTGATATTTTCATGATGGCATGAGGCATAATTAAACTTGACCATAGGACCTCTGAAAAAGTATGGATTTTACTGCCTTTATGAAGGATAGGCTACTCCAAAGGATTTTAAAACCCAGGGAAAGTCATGATAACATGGTTACAAGTTGCATCTGTTTTCATGAAACACGCCTAAAAGTGTACTATAGCCTTAGTCAACAGACTAGCATTTTAAACTGGCTGAAGTTTCAATACTGCATAGAAAGCATTAAAATAGGCCAAATGATAGTCAGACTTGAGAGGTTCAGAATTACGTACAATTGACACAGAGAGCATAGTTATGCAAACACAGTCATGAATACTGACAAAAATTCGAAATTTCAATAGAAAGGTTCTTGTATATTTAAATAGTTTATTATTATCAGTGTATTCATGTCATTTAAGTCTAAAACTGGAAAAGTACATATTAAATTGCGTGGCACCCTTTTTCACCCCTTCAGGTAAGCAGCCTTACCATCAAAAACTAGATTAGTCCCATTCTTTGAAATCACTTGAGCCGGACAGACTGAAGCAGCTATAAGCTAATGAGTCCAAGTCACATCTTAACCAAGTAAATAATTATAATCAAAGCGACCGACTAGAATTTACATCTTATAACCAGTGTTAATAAAATAGCTTTAAATAATTATCCCTAAAATGAAATTAAAATTAAAACATGCTTTATCTATTAAGCATCAAAAGCTGAAATGCCACCACACATAGATTTTTTTGCTCTCAGAAAACGGCAACAAAGTAGTTGGATCATCTGAACAAAACAGAAATGGCAATTATTTCTCTACCACAGGGCTTTTCAACCTTTTCACCCATTGTACCACTTTTAGGATATGGCAACATCCGGGTACCACCAGTCGCCTACCAAGGTGTCAAAAACGTGATGACCAAAAAAAAAAAAGTAAAAAAGTGATGAAGTACAGGTAGTCTTTGACTTACAACAGTTCGCTTAGTGACTATTCAAAGTTACAATGGCACTGAAAAAAGTGCCCCCCCAAGCCACACCTGCCTGCCTGCCCACCTGGCAGCGCTCTTCCTCCTGTTCAAGGTTTTCACTGTTGTGAGCATTTCTGTTGAGGATATGCAGCGGGACTGGGGAGGGTGGGGTTGGTTTTTATTCCCCCTCCCTCTGCTGGGTGGTTGCAGCAGGTTTTGGTCACTTCACATGACCCTGGGACATTGTAATTGTGAGATGGAATTTTACTGATGTGCAGAATTTCTAAGTGCCACCCAAGATTTTTTGGTATGGCACTTAGTGTCATATATTTCCCACACATTTCTGTGGAGCAGTTAATGGTAGGTGCTTTGTCTCCATTTTTATAATAAAAGCTGATTAAGGTCGAGACCAAAATTAGTGATGGCAGGGCCAGATTGAAAGCAATTGTGGTTCCACATACCATCAAATCAAAATTCAAAGCAGAACTTTGAAACTACTACAAAAATGATTACAAATGGAGGGACATCTGCAGGAAAAGAATAATAACAAAAAATCAAGATGGCAGCTTTAACTAAAGTCTTGCTCCTTTTTATATGCACCACACATTTAATACAAGTTAAAAAAAAGTCAGGGCTTTGGCTATGTGTTTATGGCCACTGTTATTTTTGACTGCCTGGAGGATCCCCTGCAATATATAGTAATATTTAGGACAGGTGGGAAACAAGCTCCTTTTAGGATATGATATTATGACCAAAACCATTCAAGACCTCAAAAGGTAGAAAGGTAGCAATATTCTTTTATTACTGATACAACAAACTGGTTACAAGATGCATTTCATGTTAAAAAATACTAAAACAGAAGTTTGATAATTTTGCATCCATGTTGTAAATCAATGGTTTTTTAACTTTTAAAAAATATTTTCAAGAGTTTAACTCTATAGACAATTTAGTTAATTCCATCAGTAAATGTAATTTAAAGCTGAAATATCTTACGTTTAAAGTTTTTTTTCAAAAAAAAATCTGTTTCATGTTCCTGAAGATAACTTTCTGTATTAACATATTTAATACACTTTTACAAAATTCTTTTTACAATATTCTAATTTTTATACCAGTTGTCAATATGTTCATAAGTAACAATTTATATTGTTAATTGACATATGGTATAAAAATGTATCAAAAAGTCTTTGAAAGTTTAAACCATATAATTGTACCATACCTCCGCTAAAGTATACATGACTCAAATATATTTATGGGCTTCCCTTGCTTACTGAAAGTCTCTTTTTTTAGTTTCCTTACGCACTTTTTATTTTATATGTGTGTTTCTATGTATTTGGGAATATATTCCCATTTTTAAAGGACACCATAAAGTTTATGAGCTTAACAATTGTTCCTATTATATTCACAGTATTTTCACCTTCTGATTCCCCAGTTTTCACTACCTTTCTTCTGTCTTCACTATTCAAGAGATAATTATTATTTAACAGGCAAAACCAGAAGTGAGGCTACTCACGATTTATGCTTTTATACCTTACCCTTAATCAATATGGGCACAACTACTCCAAGTAACAGCAGTAGAGTCATTATAAGGCCTGACTGCTAACCTTAGAATTGGGCTTGTCAATTTGAAAGGAACATCAGTCCAAAGAACAAACAAAGCAAGCAAAACGATCAGCAGGAAGAAATAGAGACAGCGATCAGGGAAAGGAAACATCATGAAGCCATTAACTTTTGTTGTTCAGACAATGGTGTAATCTTATTAAAGATTCTAAGATACAAAATATTCATAGTGTATAAACAACATGGCAACTAAAATTGCCAAGCATCAGAGATAAAAAAAAGTGACAAATATCATTTTCTGAATTCTCTAGAGCAGGCATGTCAAACTTGCAATGTCATGTGACGTCGTGCAACGTATCACGACTTTTCCCCCGTTGCTGGCGCGGTTTCATGACGCATCCGGCCCACAGGCTGACAGTTTGACATGCCTGCTCTAGAGCTATAAAATAACAATTACAATTTGGAAGGTCAGAGAAAGGTCAGAGAAAGGTCAGAAAAAGTTCCAATACAGCCACATTTGGCAGTTTTATCTCAGCTTTCCAGGTAAATCTTCTAAAAAGTCTTGAAGCTAAAAGCAGATTTCAACTGTATATTATTTTATTGCCTAATAGACATGTACAACATTGTTGCAAGTTATCATATGTCTCCTCTTGAAAAGTATTTATTTTTTCTTGATAAGTTCTTTCTACAAATCTCTGATTTTCCATGATGACCAAGAATCTAGATTTTTTTCCCCTCTGGAAATAGTTTTGAGGTCACAGTAAAATAAATACTTATAATGAGGACCCAGATTGTTGGGGGCAATTAAGCTGACTTTGTAATAATGCCGCTTGGGGTGTGTGTGAAAGCCCTAATAAGCAGGCATATACATAGAATGAAGGCTACTGCTAAGCTTGTAAGCCGCCCTGAGTCTTCGGAGAAGGGCGGGATATAAATGGAATTAAAATAAAATAAAAAATAAATAATCCAGAGAGTTGTTCCACTAAGTCAGCAGTCCCCAACCTTTTTGGCACCAGGGACCAGTTTAATGGAAGACATTTTTTCCACAGACCAGGAGGGGGAGGATGGTTTCGTGCGCTACCTAGATCCTGCGCATGCACATATGAAGCTTCACTAGCTTGTGCAAACTGGTTCCTAACAGGCCACAGACCAGTACCAGTTTGTGGCCTAGGGGTTGGGAATTCCTGCACTAAGTGATTTATTTTACTCCAGATCAATAGAAGAATACTGTCAGAATGCTAAGATTAATAACAGTTTTGTGGCAAATGTAACTGATACATATGGGAGAGACAAGAATTTTTCTTTTGTTTAATCTGAGAGCAAATTTTGCCACAATAATTTAGAAACCAAGCAATAGTCATAATAAATAAATAACCTTATGGTAATATCTTCCACATAGAGGATTTCCACTCAATTAATTTGGGAGATCGTCACTGAAGACAGCCCAAGCACATGAGATGATGCACTGCTTCAGCGACTAAACACTGGATATAAAAGAATACTGTCAAAATGAATATTAGTGCTCCTAATAGTTTGCATAATATGTGAAAATCATCCAAAATTAATGATAAAAATATTGGGTTTTAATTAGTTAAAGGATGGTTATTTTAAAATTAACTGTGAGCCATTCCAAACTAACTCACCACAAACTTGCCACATTCCTTACAATAACATTCATTTATGAGAACATGTTTAATTGTCCTACAGTTAAAAAAGAACAAGTCAAATGACAAAAACTTGAAATTTAACAATACACCATTTAAATTTAGCTATATTCATGTAAAATGATCCAATATACCCCAATAAATCATGAACAAAGATCTGTACGCAATTTATGTACATTACTGTTAGCAGTAGTATTATCAATTCATGTAAATTAATAAGCATGTGTAGTATACAATTTTCTGATGTTACTTGCTCAATAAAGTTATAAATATATAATGATTATGCCATATGTAACTTCTATATATAGTTGCTATTTTTCTAATGTAGGATATATCCCAATCTTATTTTTACATTCTCTAACTCATGGATAGTACAGTACATTATGAATGTGTAAACACACACTTATTCATAATTTACTGTACACACACACGCAAGCACTTTACGATCTACTTCCTCAAATGTTCTCATACTTCATCACATGTTCATGTTACTATACTGTAAATTAAAAACAATTCTACTTTAATATGGGAGTAATGAAATTCTATCTTTGCAACTGACATAAAAGTTAATATCTGATCCTGAAGTCACGGGATTGTATAGACTTTCAAATAAGTATGTTTGTACCTACTGATTAGAACATTGTGTTTGTGTGCATGTGTGTATATGTATATGTATGTGTATGTATGTATATATATATATGTGTGTGTGTATATTTTTGTGTGTGTATTTTTAAAATACTGCATATACATCTATGTGTGTATACAAACATACACACAGAGGAAATTTTACTTTCTTTATTGAACTTTTATATATTTAACATTTTAAAATAGCTTCCAACACTTTTATCATGTACCAGATAGTCTGCAAATCTGAGCTGATCACTAAATATCTCCAGGCAAAAAGAGTTCAAATCAATACATTATTATTTTCTCTATTTACATATAGCTTTCTCATTCATTTCTTCTTCCATATCAGACTTGCTCCATATATAGAAAACTATCTTCATATGAAACTTCATATACTGCCACATACAAAATATGAAGTGTATTGTATCCAGCTGGATTAATATACACGTTTGGTTAAGCATGAGAAAATATAGATGTAAGTAAGCCATTACAAACTGCAAAATGTCTTGGGTCCAAATTTACAATATTTGAACACACTTAAGCATTTTATTTTACGTGAATTATTTTTTTCTTGAAGGTATTAGTAGAATCACGATAGGACACAATAATCAGAATTTTATGTTTTTCTATTTTCACCAAGGAATAACAAAAAAGAAGCATTTCTTAACTGCATATAGTATGCAATCTTTCAACAATACTACTTTTCCATTTTCTTCTCACTCTAATAGGTCATTAGTTGTATACATTTCTACTCAGAAAGAAGTCACATTAAGGTAAATAGAATTTACTCTCAGGTGAATTTCATTTATGTCTCAAAAAGTAAATTTCAAAGCAGATTTGTTCAGAGTCACATTAACAATATATAAAAAAAACCTTATCTATCCAAAGAGATGAAAACCTCTAATACAGAACACTGAAATAGAAAAAAAGTAAATTAAGGCAGCTGGCCTGGGCATACAACCTTTGAAACATCTGTGCTTGTCCTCATGATATATTTATCAAATTATACAAGTCTCTGAAAAGCTGGTGTTTATATCCACTCTTGCTGGTTTGTAAATCTATTTTGTAAAGAAACTACATTATCCAAAATACTCAAAATTATGAAAATATTTCTTTTTAAGAATTCTGCTGTGGTTTTATTTATATTTATATAAGTTTATATTTATGCAAATGCACACAAGTATGTGAAATTCCTCTTAGAATGGTAGAAAGGAAAACATTTAACTTACTTAGAGATGATTTGCATTGAAATACAGTTTGTGGTACACTGACATTGTTCATTGTTTTGTTTTATTTTACTGGCCTTTATCTTATGCAAAACATTTAAAACTTATGCCTCAAGCAAAAGTAAAAGAAAAAAGTTGGACTTGATTCTTGATGACTTTATAGGTATGCTCATACAGCTTTCTTGACAACAAAAGATCTTTCTTGTTGCCTACAAGCTTTAAACTATCAAATTCAAGGTATATTTGATTGTATACACACAAGCAACTTGCTGGGTTAAATTCTCAAAAGGATCTGTCTTCTAATGGTAAATTTAAGTAAATGGAATTGGTATAACTTATAACTAGAGTTCAACAAAATTATTTAAACAAAATACAATAGTTACATTTGTAGATTCAGGATTCAATGAGTGATTTATCTAACCATTTTAAAACTTCCTGATTATCAGAAATTGCTTTAAAAAGTCTCTCAATTTCCAAAGTGAACTTTTGATATGGTTACCTGCTTATTATTTTTATTTTTTTCAAAATATTTCTCTCCCATAGCTTTTGCTTAGCCCACCAGATAGAACACAAAAGGCCCTGCATTAGGTTCCCTCCATTCAACAAGGTCATCTTGTTGGATCCAGAAGTTGTATTTTAATTGTGGCAGCACACGCCTTGTGGAATAGTATCTATCCAGAAATCCAGAGACGTAACCATGTTAGCTTTTCATAAGACTTTGAAGACCAGATGTTTGGTCTTCAAATTGGGTTTTTGTGTTTTAACCTTGGACATCATGGGTTAATATGGAGGCAATAGTTGTTCTAATCTAATCAGTGGTGGGATTCAAATATGTGAACAACTGGTTCTCCATGTGGATGCTGCTTCCAGAAGTCCATTCTGGGCCTGGGCAACAAAAAATTAGCTACTGATTCTGCCGAACTGGTGCAAGCTGGTTGAATCCCACCACTGGTTCTAATCACTGAACACCACCAGAGTCACTGTTGTGAGATAGGTGGCCATGTAAACTATTTAATTAAAAGAATACAAATCCTGGCTTCCAGAACCACTATTTTATTTGACTTCAGTTTATTTTCAGTTGAAGTGAAACTATATAAATGGTTTACACAGATAGCAAAGATAATGTAATAGACCGTATTGATATTATTTTTATAGGTATAAAACATACCACTATTCTAAACTTCCACAAACTATCAATTATGTATCTTCTATTATACTGAAATATTGTCTAACAATATAATGTGCAATTACTGTCACTTCAAAAGTAGTAGGTTAAAAAGCTTTATTATACATGTTACTTTTATATACTATTAACTAATGTTCCCTTTTGTTTATGAAGACTTATTAAAAATGAATTTGTCTTAAGTAACTTAGTAAAGTGCTAAGAATAACTAAACAAGTTTTCACAATATGTTGAAACTAATGTTCTACTGGAAAATGAATATGCAAACACTATATAAGTAGCAAGAGTCAACTCTCTACTCGAATAAAATGTCATAAGTACCATGTAGTCAAATAATAATTCAAAAGGTTCTAAATGTCTAAATATTGAAGTTAAATGATTATTGCATTTGGACCCCACTATTAGTCATGGTCCTATCTTGAGGGCCTATTTTGTCCCTTTAGCATTTTGATATGTGGGGCTGACTGGGGGGGCGGGGAGAAAGAATTGCTGTTGCTTACTATTTCATCAAAAAATTATGAAGTGTAATTTCTTTCGACTGTCATATTTTTGAATTACAGAAATATCAAGCCCTGATTGATATTTCTGTACAGAAATACAGCTTGATTGGTTCAATAGGCCATGGTTAAGATACATAAAGGTTTAGGATTCAGGCATAAACTTGCATAATTTAAAATGCATGCAGAAGTATTTGATCTTGTCACTGATGTCCTGGAGCACAGAATTTAAAAAAAAGTTATATCCAGTTTTTAAGAAAAATAAATACAACTATATGGTTAATATCCAGATTTATCATTAAATCATAATTTCATACAAAACAATGAGACTAAAGAATACTTTAAAAGAACTTATCATAAGAAAGTTTGAAGCATCAAAATAAGCTGTTATGAATATACTTTTAAGCTTAATAGTATTTTAATAATATGCAAAAGTTTCATTCAGCTAATACCCAGGTATTGAAAAGTATCCCTGGTAAGTTAAATCAGTGATCAAATATTCACCGAGTAACTTCTGTTGCTAAACAAAGCAGTACTGTTAACTATCTGCTATCCAAAGCAACACATACTTATAAATATTTATAATTGATACCTTTATTATTCCCAAGATATAGCCAGAATCCATGAAAGTGTTCATGCCTTTAGTGTACAATATAAAACATTATGCAGAGCTTATTATTACTAATAAACAGAGTATATCAGTAAATTATATAATATTATGCTTGGCATCAAATTTCAAATCATACCTATTTGTCCTTGGATTATAAGCAGGTTTATACAATATTTGTACTAATTCATAATAAAATAATTAATGAAAACGTAAAGATGTATTATGAAAATATGTAGATTTCAGATGTTTTTGTATAAAATGTCCAATTTGTCACAGGTTTGCAATGTGAGTTTGGGAAATCAGTTAAGATTTCATTGCAGAAAGAAGATGAATATGTTCCACATTGTAGATTATTTAAACAAAACTTAAGTGGAGGTAAAAATGATTTTGAAACAATCGCATTACAAAATATCAAGCAAAGGTACATGTTTAACAGTTTCTTTACAGTGGAATTACTTTTCAAAGGAGATTAAAAGCATATAGTATTACATCAAGAAAATAAATTATTTCAGCTATTCTTTTTGTTTGATTTTAAAACTGTACCTGCTTTGTTTAGCAATGGCTTTTAAAGAATAACTCTTCCATTTATTTCTTTAAGCAGCAATTGAAAATATTTACTACTAGGCAGTACCTAATTTTAGGTTTTAAGTGCTTTAACAGCTCTATGAAATATGATCAGCAGCTGCTATATAAAAGTATGCCGAATAAACTTCTCTTGTAAAAAAAAAAGGCCCTCTAAGCAGTTTGGATATCTTCATTTTTAAAGGTTACACCAAGAACTTTATCAAAAGTCCAGTAAATACAATTATGTCCCAGGTGATATTACCTGAAAATCAGAAGGTAACTATCTAATAAACATTCACTTTAATATGTAGGTTTTCTCCTCTTCTGTAAAATAAGCACATTAGATTTTGTCCATGGTAACTTGCAAAATAATTTGGTTCTGCTATCTTCAAATGAATACAATATTGTATAAAATAATTTATCTAAGGAGGGAAGACTATTACTTAAGTTTCTGTATGTCTTTCATTTCCATCAGTTGTATTAATAATACTGTGATGCTTTAATATTCACTTTTTAAAATTCTTTGATATCAGAACTCTCATATTTCTGCCTTTAAAAATAGAGCTTAAAAGTCTATTATATTAATAAAATTGTATAATTATAGATTGTACAAATAATAAGTAAAATGATTACAAGATGAGCTAGAATTTTATCAATTTTCTTACCATCAAAACAGGTCCTACTACACAAAAAAAAAACAAAATTATGCCTCATTAGAAAAAAGTATTATTGATTTAGTGCTAGTATTTATTTATTCATTCATTTAATTTCTATAGTATACCTCACTATAAAAATAGTCCACTACCAATAACTTTGTTATAAGCACATAGTTTATTTTACAATAAGGATACCTTACCTTAAAAACCACCGCCAGAAACAAAACAGTATATTGGTAATTGATGGGATACTGCTTAATAAAAATCTTAAACTAAACAAAATGCCAAGCATTTTTAAAACACATACTGGATGAAATTAAGAATTAAGCTAATTCTAACCATGCAGATATAAAAACAAGAATATATAAGTTTTATGTCAGGCTTTATTAACAATAATTTTCTATCAGGTGGATAAAATCTCCAATTAATAATTGTCTTTGGAAAGTAAAAACTTTGTAGGCCAATGTCACTGCATAATGAAATAGTTGCAAGTAGAACAGCAACATATAGTAATGGTAATAACAGATAAGATAGCTTGGCTATATTAAATTTATCACTATTAAGCTGCAGCATTTTCACAGAATGCTAAATTTGAGATGGTCCAGAATATACCATTTTGTCATAAAGCCACAAATTAATTAATGACCAAAGCCCATTGGCTGAACATAAAATAACTATTACTTCGAGGAGGACCAGCCACAAAAAAAGTCTTCCACGTGGTAGTATGTTAAGATCAAAACATAAGTCATTGATTGTATAATACTGTATTTCATTGCACCTCACTCACCTGATCTACAAAGTCAATTCCTCTGTTCCTCAGCAAAAGTGTAAGAAGGGAATGAGTTCACTATGTATTTTCTAGCTGTAAGCTTAAATGTACTCATGAATGTTTCGGTTTATTAAAAAAATATATACACAAAAAATGCAAGTGGAGCAACTTACGCCCCATTTTTTATTTCCTATGTTACTCGAACTCTCAAAACAAACTTCCTCATTAAGACCTACACGCCTTATAAACACAAACTAACTTGTCCAGAGGAGGGGAAAAAAATGTAAGATTGAAAAGTTCCAGGTTTTCAATGCAGTAAAAGTAACGCACGGTTTAGCTTCGACATTTATAGTCCAAGTTAGGGGAGAAAGAAAAACCCGACTGTTTCCCAAAAGAGTGGCCCAGAGTTTCTCCAACTGCAAATACAAGTAATTTACGCACACACACACACACACAAACAAAAACCCACCACCCTCTGCCAGAGTTTGGGAGATTTTTTTCCCCTCACAATTTCTCCCGTCCCCCACCCCACCGACAGCGACGATCCCCTGCTGAAACGCCACTCCGTCCCAGCTTGAAGCAAGTCAGCCGAGCCCAGTCAAGAAATACAAGGCTAGAAAAACAAGCGACCTTTTGCAACGGAACACGAAAACCGAGGAGCAACAAGCCAGGGCATCAGAAGCGAGTCGTCTGATTTTTTCTTTTTTCTTTTTCTTTCTTTCTTACCGGTATGTCACGTTTGTTATTCTTGCGACCCAAGCGACGGAGGCAAAGAAACCCGAGATGGCACTTAAGAGGCGGCCGAACTGGGAATTCTCGCGCAAAAAGAGCCGGGCGAACTTTTCTCAAACGACGCGTTTCGTTCCGAAGGCCTTACTCTCCCCCAGGCGATTATTATCCCCGGTCCTCTGAAGGAAGGAAAAAAAAAGGCTCCAGGGCGGCAACCGAGCGCCCCTCCACCTCACGTTGGCCCTCCCGCCCCCCGCCCCCAAAACAGAGCCGTCCTCTCGAGAAAACTTCGCGTGTTGTTGTTGTTGTTGTTGTTTCCCCCTCGCGACCCAAACAACACGCGCGCCCTCTCCGCCCGGTGCCCGTGACGCGAGAAGGGGCGAAATGGACTTGGGAAGCCCGCCGCTCTCGGTTCTGAACTGAGGCGCCGCCGGTTCAAGCAGCTTTTCAGTTGCCGGTCGCCAACCTTTCCCGCGCGGTGCTTCTCTAATAAAAAAAAAAAAAAAAGGGAAGCGCGGTTTAAAGCCAAAGGACCAAGAGACCCGTTTCCCTTATACCACAGTTTTCGTCGCCGCAAAGGAAGAGGGTTGGGGAAGGTGGAGAGGGAAGGAAAGAGAAACGGAGCGAAAGGTAAGGAGAGAATGATTGTACTCACCTTTTTTTTTTGTTTTGTTTTGTTTCGTTTTGTTCCCCTGCCAGGACTCCTTCGCTTGATCCTTACAAGTTGCTGCTCCTGCTCCCTTCTGTATTATTAATTCTCTCCCCGATTCCAAGACGAAGGTTCCCTGCCTTGGAAGAACTCTTGGGTTGTTGTTGTTTTTTTTTTGTCTTTTTAAAAGAGGAGGCACATCCCTCTCCACGTTATACCCCCTCTTCTCCCCCCTCCCCGTCTTTCTTCACGCAACCAATTTACAGCGGGGAAATAGAAATGTTACTCAACCGCGCAGCCGATTATAAAACTTCCAAAAGAAAAAAAAAGGAAATCCTTAACTTCCTCGAGGGGGGGGCCACTCGTTTTGCCCCTCGTGCTTTTCGCCTCCCTTTCCTCCCCCCCCTCTCTGTCTTTAAACAAAACAAAAAAATCCCTCCTCTTTTGGTAAGGCAGCCTCGAGTTCAAATTAAACACCCAGAAGTATTTCTTCTGAAGGGAGGAGGGAGTTGGGTGGTTTTTTAAAAAAAAAAAAGTAAAAAAAGAAAAACTCGCGCCGCGTTGCCTAATTTTGGCGAGATGCTTCCCCACCCCCACCCCAAAAAAACCCGGGTTTTTGTTGTTGTTGTTGTTGTTGTTGCTTTTTGCACTTTGTGCGGCGACTTGTTGCGAGTTCGGGAGCGGCGCTCCGAAGCAGCGGAAGGTCGACGCGTGCGTGCCTAGTGCGAGGTGAGGGGAGGGAAGGACGGTGTTTACTGCGGACAGCCGCTCCTTCTCATTGGCTGCTTTCTCGCGTGAGTATTGGTCGGTCGCGAGGCGCTGGAGGGAATCGGCACGTGGACGCTGGCCCCTCGTGCCGCGCGAGGCCGTCGGTCCCTGGCCGGCGGGACTGCGCTGCGTCGCTTTGCTTCCCGTGGCCCCGCGTGATGTTTCTCAACCCCTCCGATGCGCTCCCTCTTTTGGAGCCTTCCTATCCTGAGGAGTAGTAAAAAAAAAAAAGAAAAAAGAATCAATTAATCCAGCGTTTCCCAACCTTAGGAACTTGAAGATGCGTGGACTTCAACTCCCAGAATTCCCCAGCCAGCTATGCTGGCTGGGGAATTCTGGGAGTTGAAGTCCACGCATCTTCAAGTTCCTAAGGTTGGGAAACGCTGAATTAATCAACTTGTGCTACGTGCTTGCCCAGTGGTAAGCAAGCACTGATCCCTTCCACTCGTCCCCCCCCCCTCCGGAGCAAAGTAAGAGAACTCACTTGAGGCTTCTTCTTCTTTTTTTTATTAAAGAGTTTTACAAAAACAAAATTTTACAATATATCCCCAAATCCCTCCCACCCCAAACCCACCCACTTCCCCCCCCCCACTTCCCAGAGCTAAATACAGGATTATAGTTACAATAATCATATTCTAAATAAAAATTATGCATAATATACAATTAACCAAATTCATAATGTGCTTTAACTCCCCTTTAACATAAGTACAAACAAAGTACCAATAACAATATCCCACTAAAATCTACTCATACGCTAAATGGAACTTTTTAGTCCCATATTTGTTCAGAATATAATTCATCACTTGAGGCTTCTTCTTAAATAAGTTGTTAACTGCAGGGCCACTAGCCAATTTCCGAATGTCCGGATTCTTGCAAGTTGCAAGCTGCTCACTTCGTTTTGGAAAAGTCATCACTGGCCGCCTCTGGAAGTGGATCAGTTCTGCCAGGAGGTTTGCTTCAGTTAGTTTGCTTTTCTTCAGTTTGAAAGCATGGGACCAGATAGCAGTCTAGGCACGTGGTTTCCCCACCTATCCCATATGGATTTCAGAGTGAGCCAACAATCGAGTTGGATGTAAACATTCAGTCAAAACCAAGAAGGCAAACTCTTTGTGTGTGTGTGTGTGTGTGTGTAGAAGTCTATTAGTGCCTATCAGCTACTGCAAACACAAATGAAATGTCAAGTGGTGTTTTCAATGATTGCCAAATGCCAGAGGACAAATAAGCATGAGTGGGTGACATTACTTATCTTGTGAATGTCTCAGAAACAACTGCTTAGGTAGTCCATGGAAATAACATGCAAGAGACTTCCCTAATGTAAGTATAGGCACAAAGGTGTTGGTCTTTGGAATACATTCAGCATTTCCTGAAATTGCATTGCCCTAAAATTGGTTATACTGTTCAACATTTCACTTCAGAGGGTATATAATAAGGTAAAGCCAATAATTTCTTATTGTATAATACTAAAGTTTGATATGATTGGTAGCATTGACATAAATCAGGGGTCTTCAAATTTGGCCCTTTTATGACTTGTGGACTTCAACTCCCAGAATTCCTCAGCCAGCAAGCTTGGCTGAGAAATTCTGGGAGTTGAAGTCCACAAATCATAAAAGGGCCAAGGTTGAAGACCCCTGGTGTAGGGATTAAGGCCCCAGCCTAGAAACTGGGAAATGGTGAGTTATAGTCCTACTTTACGCATAAATATAGACAATGGCAAACCACTTCTGAACTCTTGTCAAGAAATTTCAGGGACTTTTTTAGGCAGTTGCCAAGAGTCATCACTGATTAGTAGGAACAAACAAAGCAACAAATAAATTATTAATCTTGAACATATTGGTAGATGTTTCTTTGTGCCTAGTCAATAAAGTGTGTAGTAAACCTCTACTTTCATTTGTTGAAAATATCTTTTTCCCCTTTTAAAAATGTATTTTAAAATTACATCTTTAAGCCAACATTTTCCAGATTGTGTGTGATCTCAGGTAAGACAGAAAGATTATTGCGAAATGAATAAGCTTATCTATCATCACTGTTTCACTTTAAGTCCATGGCTTGTTAGTTTAGGTTTGCAACACTTTTCAGAATGGAAGCTGTATTTATCTTACAACTAAAAGCACCAAAGATAAGGAGGAAGATGAGGAGACATAAATTTGTTCCATGGACTATAGTTTCAATTGCTTCCCCCCCCCTACCTGAGCACCATGTTACTGAACCTGGGTTTGCAGCTCCTCCATAAGAATGACTAAAGCAGGGGTCTTCAAATTTGACTCTTTTATGACTCATGGACTTCAACTCCCAGAATTCCTCAGCCAGGCACACTGGCTGAGGAATTCTGGGTATTGAAGTCCATGAGTCATAAAAGGGCCAGGTTTGAAGACCCCTGGACTCAAGTATGAATTAGCCGCAAGTATACGTCTCAGCTGGATGGAAGGAAATAATGCAACAAACATGACAAGGAATTCTCAATTTGTAGTTGTTATAGAATGATTTGGGAATCCCTAATAACACAAGCTTTTTGCTTTGCCAAGATTCTTGTCTCTCTGACCACAGACATGCTCAGATCTCATGTGATATACCACAATGTCTTTTGATGAAATTCTTATTCCTGCCCAGAACAGGTTCTTTGTTTATTTGTTCTGCCCAGCCAGCAATTTCATCACACTGTGTTAGTCCATACACTGAGAATCTCACCTGAGTTTCAGAGGCTCAAATGTCAACAAAGTAAAATGGAATAGGTTGTTTTTATTTCTGTTTCAGCTGTCAGATAAAATGAAGAAAGGTAGCTAAGTATTAGATTTCTTACAAAGCAGCCTTCACTTCTGATGACTTTCATGTACAACAATAATGGCAACAATAATGTTACTTACCATTCCTTGCTTCCAGTTTTGTTTTGTTTTTAATGTCATAGTCCAACAACCGTCCTGGGATTGCCTGAAAATTTGCTTATTCAAACACTACATTAGTCTGACCTTGCTTATCTTTTTGAGATGGATCAAAATTGGCTTGACCCATCTCAAATACCAGCAGCTATAGATGAAGATATGCACCTTATTCAATAATTCATCATAAACTGTTTCTATGGAGTTTATATACTACCTTTTCCCAACTTTGGGAATTACATACTGTAAATTTTTCAGATATGCCTGTTTTATTAAAGCTTAGTTTAAACATTGAATATTTAATTTTGTACAATACTATAAATACCTAAGCAAATATTAAAATCAGCCTTAATCATAAATCCTAAGTGGTTTAGATTTCTAAATAAATGGCTTTCTGTGAACTGAGTTTAAACTTTCAAACAAATTGAGTTTTACTAAATGTATTATTTATTTATTTAACATATGCTTATTTGCTGCACCCAGATTGGTTGCCATTACTTTTCTCCATTGTCTTACAGCACTTAAGCATGCATTTTGAATAGAACTTCTAATGTGCGATTCAGTTTTTCTTTAAGAAGCATCATTAGTTTTCGTAAGTTCAAAATAGACAGAAGTTGAGTTAAGCAGGGTCATTTCTGCTATTTAGCAGCACCAAACATAATAATAGTCGGATATACAATAAAGGAAAGTAATTCTTTATCATTAATATTTTAAAAAATGATTATGCCTTTTTAATTGTTAAAATATTGCTTGGAATGTTTTTTTACCACAATATTTACTTGGCAAGTGAAAGTAACTTCTCTATCTGAAGTACCTTACAACACTGTCTTGTATTGTTTACAAAGCCCTATTGAGCTTAATGGGGTTTAATAGCAGGTAAATGGGGTAAAGGATGGTAGTTTTAATTAATCTAATTAACTGATTAATTTTATATTTTAATTAAATCACTTTAAATGAAGATGATACAGTTGATTTTAAACAAAGGAGAATTTTAGAATGATTTTTTTAAAATACTCATTGTAATTTTCCATAATTTCACACATATTGCATTAAATAATTCCAGGTGTCCTTGTGCTATTAATTTACATCTGCTTATTAGGATGTTAATTCTGTTATTGTTATACTAAGAGTACTTATGGGAAATTTGATCTGCCACCTTAACCAAGAAATAATGTTTTAATCAAAGATGCTGATGGAGCCAGAAACAGGCTTTTCCTGTGATTGCCTTGGCTCTTGGTTTGTTTGACTGAAGAATTGGTAGGTTGTCCTATTCCAGAAAACTCTAGACATTTTCGAAAACCTTGCTACCTTATATCCAAGGTGATTCTAGCCTCCCGCTTGGAAAAGGCATTTTTGATCATTTTCAGAGGACTGTTCAGCCTATCAGAGAACTATGCAGCCTCTGAAGGCCACCAATGACGTGGTAGAACAATATGGCTAAAAATTGTTAGCCAACCTATTCCATTGATTGACAGCTCTTATTGTTGGGAAATTTCTCATAATATTTAAAATGAATCTTCCTTGTAGATTCAACCTACTGGTTGTCCTCTAAAACAATAGGAAGCAAGTCCATTCCCTCTTCTGAAAACTGAACATATCAATTTCTCTCTCTCTCTCTCTCTCTCTCTCTCTCTCTCTCTCTCTCTCTCTCTCTTTTTAAAAAAGTACTCACAGAATTTCATTTCCATTATTGTCATCCTCTGAACTTGATTCAGGTTGTTGGTGTCATTAGATTGCAATGCTCAAAACTGTATAATGTACACTATTCCAAGTGAGAGAATAAAACAGCTACCTGATTTTTGTCTTCATTCTTTTTGTCATTTTAGCAACTGCATCATGTTGCTGACTCAAGTAATGATCTCTCAGACTATCTGGATCCATTTCACATGTATTCCTGCTAAACTAGGTTCCCTTCCCCAACCCCAAATCCTACAGTATTGGCTTTCTTTTTTTTTCTTATGATTTTAACCTGAGTGTTGCAGCCTACTATTCCATTGCATGTATATTTGTCTTTCAAAGTGTTAGCCATTCTTCCTAGTGTTGTCTCCTTTGCAAATCAGATAACCATCTCTCAACCCCTTTTATTATTAATAAAAATATTGACTAGCACAAGGTCCTCAACAGAATCCTCTGGTACTCCATGTGATACTATATTCCAATCTGAGGTTGAACGGTTTATAAATGTACTGAATGTAGCAGCCAGCCAGTAATGATTCCAATAAATTTTTAGTTAGCAGTTAATAGTCTGTCATGATGTCCTCATTAATAAAATGGTAAAATATTGGATGAATGAATACGTTTAAGTAAATATGTTTCCTATTGACTTTCAGATTCTATAACTGCTTTTATATGCCAAAGAGATTTAAACTCCTCCTCCTTCTTCACGTTTAATTAGTACATTAAAAAGTGCCTGTCAATATAAGTTTATATGGTATATATCAGTGGTGGGATTCAGCCGTTTTGCACCAGTTTGGCAGAACCAGTAGCTAATTTTTTGTTGCCCAGGCCTAGAACGGACTTCTGGAAGCAGCATCCACACAGAGAACTGGTTGTTCACATATCTGAATCCCACCGCTGGTATATATGTGCTCTGGTTTACTTTTTGTGTCATATAAATTAGGAAACTCTTATGCAAAGCCCATTCGGTTTCTGTGTTTCTGAAAACATAACTTTTAAAACTTTATGAATAAGCACTTTTAAATTACAGCCATGCTCAGAAGCAATAGCAATAGCACTTAGACTTATATACCACTCTGTAAGCCCTTTATAGAGTTATCATATTGCACCCAACAATCCGGGCCCTCATTTTATCAACCTCAGAGGGATGGAAGGCTGAGTCAGCTTTGAGCTGGTGAAGGTTGAACTCCTGGCAGTGAGCTGAATTAGCCTGCAATACTGCACTCTATGTTATTGGTAAAGCATATGGGTATATATGGGTATACCATGAGGTATCCTTAGTCAAGAAGCTAACTTCTTTTTCATTTCCTAGCAATTAGGCCTTTAAAATTGGAGGAGTATATGGGACTATAGTACTGCTTGTCATTCAACTATTCATTTGGATGACTAAAAACCTCTCAATAACTAAAAGCTCCCATAGGTCTGATTCCAAAGCATTACTTGTCAATTGGGAAGAGTTTCAATGCCACAATTACTAATAATTGGAAATGGAACAGCAGGAAGAAAAATAAAGTAGCTCTTTAGAGACCCAATTTGAGACAAGGGATATCCTCTTGAGAGACGTAAGTGAATGTCAAATGTGGCACAGCTGCAGTCTTAACTTTCAGACGGAACATCAAGAACTGACTGGGTTTCTTTTCTTTTTCTTTTTTTCTTTCTTTTCTTTTTTTTTGATAAATATCAAATGCTGCAGAACAATTCAAAGAGAGCCAAAGAGGGACATAAACTGTACTTGGAAAAAGCAGAAGAAAATGGGTATTTTATTTTCATGATTTCAGGCAAAGCATTAATGTAAAATTAAAATTTTGTTTGGTACACACGATAATTCAGTGAGTTACACTTTTCTTTCAGAAATACTTTTCAGTATAAATATTCAATAGTCTTAAAGAATGAGAAAACAACAAAAAATAACTTAAAGGTATAGGGTGTAAGATCATGTGGAGGTCAATAAGGTAGTCAGTAGTCAACACAAACTCCACTATAGATTTAGGTAGCATTGCATTTCGTTTGCCTCCAAGGATTTTGGTTTGTATATTTATCTAGTGTTATTTACAACCTTTTAAGCAGGAATATCAAAATACTTTACTTAATTTTCTCATTCCAGTTTGTCCCAGTGAATATTTTGGTTTTCGTCCTGCTTTTCGTCCCCTTTAGGCAACAAGTTCTGAATGCAGTATTGCTGGAAGATAAAAACATGATTCACTACAGAATTAAAAAAAATGATTTAATTCACTAAATTGTCCTGAGTGCTATACTTACTTAATATGTCCAATATATTTAAATTGATTTGTTTCCATGTAATTATGATTAAACTAGCTTGAAACTCTGTTTTAGCCAGCCGTACCAACAGGCTGAAGAACAGCTTTTATCCATGGGCTGTTAGGCTTTTGAACGGGATATAATTTTATAAACTTTATGCATGATTGACTTGCGAGGCTGGGGTGTTGTGCAATTAGCTCACATGGTGTAATAAGATGGAAGGTTTGTGTCACTGTAAGTTGGGGGTGGGGGCATGAAGGGAGGCTCAGCCAATCTCAATGTATACATGGTTGTACTTTGACAATAAAGGTTCATTCATTCATTTTAGATCATTGCCAAATTGACCTATCAACTAGGGCTAAAATCCAATCAAATATATCTCATAGTACAATATTTATGCATGCATACTTAAAGGCAGAGCCATCCCAAGAGACAAGAGTATAAAATAATGTTTTTCTATACATTTTAAGATGCTACTTTGTCAGCAGCTTCAAAGAAAGATTCAATTAGCACAAAATATATAGGACAAAACTGAACTGGCCACAAATCAGTATTTCAGTTTCAATGGCAAGCATTATAATAGTACATCTGCAGACAGACTTGATACTGTATACATTTTTGTTGACCAGCAGCAGGGAACAGTCCAAGAGTGCTGTTATTGATTGCTAAATTGAGTTGTCTGAAGCAATTAATTGAATCAACCTAATAATAGAACTGGTCTTTCAAGTGCCATTAAATTCATTGAAACCTTCTCCCAGGCAAGTGGATATAGATTTAGGAAATTCATCACTTAATCAAATCATTACATTTAGTTAAATTATTTTAAACAATTTTAATAATTTTAAATATTTATTTTTTTATAAATATTTTCTGTAAGGATAGCTTTGATCCACCTCACTGGACCTGGGTGTCTACAAATTATTGTCTTGGCTGAAGAAAATATTTGCTTTTGTGACTCCATAGAACTATAGAAAGGTTGGTTTAATTTTTCTTGAGATGACCTCATGACACTTTCAGTCTCAATGGATATCTTTACTCTGACAAGGATAACAGAGATGGCTTTAAACCAAGTATTTAGAGGAAAAAATATAGCCAAAGCTATTCAACCTATCATTTCCTTTCAGAGAGATCATTTCCTCTTGGCACCAAGCATTTGCTTTTATCGCTCAGCAAAAATGTTGTCTAACCACTGTATACAAACTGAAATATGGATTATGGAATTCAGGAGATCATTTGGTTTGGGGTTTTGCTTTTGTTTTTGTTTCAAAAAGATGTTTTTCTTTTAAAAAAGAAGCATTTGTTCATTCATAGATTTACCACATACACGCACAAATGAGTAAACACATTAGGAGGAAAAGTGAAATGTTGAAACAGTAGACAAGAAGTTTGTAGTTCACATTCTGGGAAACAAATGGTTATTTTGTGCATCCATTTTTCAGTTTCAGTTTGTCAATGAAATTCAATGACTGGTTTATAGAAGAGATATACAGTATGTGTGTGCAGGCAAATGCCTGCTCATTGGACTATAAACTGCCCAAAAGCTCTTTACTCAAGATCAATTTAATGTGTTACTATAATAAAATATGTCTTAGTAAGGTCACTAGAAACTGCCAAGCATTTTTGTCAAGGATTTTTTATTTTATCACAAACTTATTAGTTCTGAATGCAAGCAGGGAAAAATAAATGAATTCATATGATATGTTTCTGAGTATGTACATATTTTTCTTTATGCTTATTTAAGATTGACAATATGCCATTTAGCATATAACTTTATATAAACAAGTGATACTTTGTATCAGATGCATAATTTTATGAAAATGTTGCTTTCTCCTGTATATAAGAAAGCTAATCTATTTGAAAAAACTACATTCATACAGAAAAATATTATTGGTCTCTTGGAAATATTGCCTAATAGAGTAAACCAAACCGTTGCTTCCTACTTCTTTCTTATCTTCCTGCATAGTTGTTCAGTCCACTTTCTACTACACAGGGAGAGAATATATAATTAGCTACATTCCAGTTAGTTTTGTACCTGCCAAAAAATCTTGGCAAAGTAAAGTTGCTTCAGTAGAAATGTATCGACTGACAAGCAAATTCATTCTGAAAATTCATTTCTCATGGAGGGTCATGTAATAGAATATTTGGAATAGAATGTGCTATACGAGTTTCTTTTCTTCACAGCATCTCTTTGAAAAACAGACACAAGAAGGCCCAAGAAGTCAATAATATGGAAGAGATTTTCTTTATGAAACTCTAGTGACAGCTATATACCTTGACCCTTTATTTCATCAGCTGAACTCGCCTCGTATTTGAGAGATATGGCTAAGCAGAATATTTGGCATATAGATTCATAAATATTTAATAAATATTATTCCATACACAATACGGAATATTATAGATATTTCTGCAAATATGTAGTATCTTTCCATGTATGCCTTACCATCCATAAATATTGAATCAAACATCGTGCCAAAGCTATATGCGTGATACTTGTCTAACCAAGACATCAATAATTATATCCAGTTAGTATTATTAAATGTTGCTGAAAGAGCCATCATAGCTCCTATGGGATCAGAATTTTGTACTTGATTAATGCAATAAACAAATTCATACCACAGTTTTAAGATTTCTTGGAAGCTTCCTCTGACCAGAGGCTTACTCTAATCATATACATGTGTTCCTAAACACAATGATGCCAGGATGATTAAATATATATTGCAAATTACAGTACAAACTCTATTAATTCATACTTGCATGCACTTAAGTATGAAAAGGATGGAGTTTATATCATGATGTTATTCATTCACTTGTATTCCACCTTTATTATTTTTACACGTAACTCAAGGGGTAAACGTAGCCAACATACTTCCTCCTCCTGTTTTCCCCACAACTACCCTGTGAGATCGGTTGAACTGAGGAAGAGTGATTGGCCCATGGTCACTCAGCTAGCTATGGCTGAGGCAGGACTTGAACTCATAGCCTCTTGCTTTCTAGTTTGGTCTAGTGCCTTAACCACTAGACCAAACTGGTTCAGGTTTCATTTCCTTCTCCCTGTGCAATTGCCCACAATGCTAATGGCAAAATATTTTCTGATGGACATGCATTAATAATGACTGTGCATAGAATTTTGTTCAAATGGTGAACTGTATAACTAAATTTCTGTTTATGAAAATTAATACAGTTTTGCCTTCTTACCAAATCACTTTTCTTATTTAAAATTTCAGAGCTCCCCCCCCCAAAATATTTTCATACTGAAAATAGACATTCGTTGTATCAGAGAAACACAAAAGCCAAAACACCTGTTGGGATATTAAGATTAATTATAAAGTAGTTAGAATATAACAATACTAAACACATAAAGTATCACTATAAGAGAATTAACCATAAGCATTTTAGTCCAAACAAAGAAAGACTTAATGAAATCACTTCAACTTAAATATGCTGTGGTTAAAGCATGGAATAGCAGGGTTGAAATCCCCATCCAGAACTGTGATGGGGCAATTGCTATAATTCAGCATGAGCTAAAATCGAGTTTGGGAAGATAAAATGAATATGAAAAGCAGGGGGAAAAAATATTTGGATCTTTCCATCTTTCACATTTTCCATTCCATAGTCCCATCACCTTCATGGGTTCCAGTCTTGAAATGTAGATACTTACAAGGAGAATCAAGTGGAATGGCTCATTTGCTGCAGCCAACTCACAGCTGACAATTCACAGCTGTCAACTTGCCATGGTCAACTCACTGCAGCCAGCACGCCATGGCCAACTCACTGTAGGACAACTTACTGTGGGATAATTCAACAATTTTATTTAATTATTTAAAGTAATTTAAAAATGATTTTAATTTTGTCATTTACATTTCATTTTGTCCCTCCTTTTGCATCCTTTCTTTAATGATTCTATTCCACCATTTCTTAGATATTATGTAACTTTTGTCCTGCAGCAAGTTGTCCTGCGGTGAGTTGGCTGTGGCGAATTGTCCCATGAAGAGTTGGCAGCAGTGAGTTGGCCAAGGCAAGTTGGCTGTGGCAAGTGAGCCATGGCGAGAGGCAGAATGAAGTGAGACTTCCCATAAAATTAGGAATGGACTGTGTAAAGATTTGCCTCAGTTTCAAATAAGTGCTATAAAGCTAGTAATAAATCAGCCTCCAGACCTTATAATGTCATAAAACAGGTAAGCTGGAAATTGATTCCAAAGACCTTTGAGAAACTGTGGGATATAATACAATGTATAAAGGGAGAAAAAACAAAAACCAATGTAATGTGGAAATTAAAGTGCCAGGCTAGAAAAAAGAAATGGGTACAAATCCCCATTAAACCACAAAGTTGGAGAAAAGCCAGTGACTATATCACAGGATTGTTATGAGGATAAAAAGTTAAGACTATTATTTGAAAAATATTATATATTCACTTCTTTTAATAGAAGAGTGATCCCATGAGTGTTACCTGAAACTCATATAAAGCATTGTGGTTCTCTTAAAAATCTTTAAAATGCTGGAATTTTGAATAGGATGAATCTCATTGAACTTCTTTGTGGCCCAGAATTTCCTTTAAATTTCCTGTGGCAGGCAATTGGGATTAACCATGAAAAGAACTGAAAAGAGCCAATGCATATTACTAAATTTACACTTTTCTAAATTGTGTTAATAAAGATGAAAAAAATATGCATTATTATTACCAAATGATAATGCTCAATTAGTCTGTCCTAGTTGAAAGGATTGAGATTTCTTTGGGTTGAAAAGAAGATCTTGAGAAAATGTCCCAAAAACTTTTCATAATGGATATTGATATTGATATATTATTGAATCTGTACTTTTTAAGGCATAAAATTATGTAATCTAAGAAATTGTTGGTAACTGTTTAGTTGCTGGGAAACTAAAGCATTTCATTAGATCAGTCATATTTAAAAGTGTGAGAAACTGTTGTGCCTGAAAACCTAATAAGAAAGAGTTTTGTAAATCCCACAGCAAATTACACATTTACTGAAATCTGATGATTTTAGATGAGAGTTCTTAGCTGATTTTCTTTGTCTCTACAGCTGTTCTGGATAGAAACTGAATTTGTTCTGGATAGAAAAAGTGAATATAGATGTTTTAGAATATACATATGTGTGTGAGAGAGAATATGCCTTCATTATCTCTTTTGTTTTCAGTTTTAATTACATTTCTTCTTAACTCTGAATTTTTTATGCTTTTTAAAAGCTTTTCACATCTTGTTTTCTTGTGAAAAATAGAAAGGGGAAAAGGGGTAAGGAAGTTACCATGAACTTTATAGTAGAAAGAGTGGATTTAAAAAATGAAATGTTCAATCAATTAATTCAGTGGACTTGATTGGCTTCATAAATACAGAGATAATAGCCATACATTCTCCACAATGATTCTATGCCAACATAACAAGGAATTTGTATATTTGCCATAAGAAATATAAAAGCATTGTAATGAGAGAAATGTCTGTATGGAACATTCAGTATGCATGGTAGAGTATGATCACTTAATTATGAAAGGAATATATACAGAATAACTTTATTAATACACAATTGATTCCAGGTTCTATGGGAATGTAAATAGCTAGATAAGAATATGGGAACGGGAAGAAATTAAATATCTACTAAGCAAAACACAGAGATTAAATTTGAAGATTTAGGGGAACCAAACCATGCAGATGGCATATGGGACAGATGCCTTGCACCTTGCAACCTTTTATAGACAAGAGGGGGGAAAAAACAGACACTCCTCTCCCCATCTTCTTTCTATAGTATAAATTCCTCCTTTGATTCTTCAAGTGGTCTTGAATACATTTTAGCACTATATCTACATCAGGAATAATCAAAACATTTGTCACGTTTTTTCTTAACCCTGGTTTCCAAACCTACTTCAAAATCTGGATTTGGATGGTGGAAAAAAGTGGAAGAGCAATTTGTTTATGCTTATTCATCAAAAATAGTTTTGGTGGAGAGATAACAGCAAAAACTAGCAAGAAAATCAAATGAGAACATCCAGCACAGATGGAAGAAGAAGAGAAGGTATTAAAATGACAGACTTCCAGATTGTAACCTATAGATTTTACAGGGTATGAACTGTGACATGAAAGCTGAATGTGCTGTATTGGTGCACTTCCACTAGTTCTTAATCCAAGTCACGTATGTGTTCCCTGGGATAATTATTCTTCATATATTTGCTCTGTGATCAGATGCTGCATTCTGTACGTGAAAATCCCAAGCGGTATGTTCTTCAAGAGAATGATTCTTAAGACAGCCTTATCAGAAACAAGTGCAACCATCATTATGATTGTCAGGATCACTGAAATTAATTGCAACTACCAGAGTGATGGAGCTTAAAATAGCATGAGCTGTTGATGACCCAAAAAACCACTCACAGCATGTCCAAGCTAGTATTTGGCAGAGCACATGCAGCTTAAAAAAAGAACATAACCCTTTAGGTTCATACAAGCAATTAAACATTTTGTGGAAATGTCACACCATAAGTAGGAAAAGAACTTTCAATTGTTTATAAAGCATTTTCTTCCAGTTAGTGAGACAGATTTTAATTTTTACCTGCTTTTTTCCCCTCCTTGAAAGAGCCAGATAAGCTTACATTTTAGAGGACAGCTGTTCAATTAAAAAACAATAATTCTTGCCAAGACAGACCCCATGATTCTTATGGTGGAGTGGGGGAGTATGAGTAAATGCCAGTCAGCTTAGCAGTATTTAAAGATATGTAAGGAACTTAGCTTGGAAGCTCTGCTGACGATGTAAAACTTGGAGATATTTCCAGAAGTGTCTGTCAGACAAAGTGTAAAAATAATCAGAGGCTGATGACATCAGTTAATGAGACTTTCACTGGAAGGCTGAAGCATACAACGGGGCAGAAAATAAAATAGGCTTCATTGTTGCCTTTTTATTGATCAATAAATTAAAAACAAGGAAAGTGCTACTCCAAAATGTGATATACCACACAGTTTTGTTGTTGTTGTTAGCTGCGAAGTCGTGTCCGACCCATCGCGACCCTATGGACAACATTCCTCCAGGCCTTCCTGTCCTCTACCATCTTCTGGAGTCCATTTAAGCTCACGCCTACTGCTTCAGTGACTCCATCCAGCCACCTCATTCTCTGTCGTCCCCTTCTTCTCTTGCCCTCAATCTTTCCCAGCATTAGGCTCTTCTCCAGTGAGTCCTTCCTTCTCATTAGGTGGCCAAAGTATTTGAGTTTTAGCTTCAGGATCTGGCCTTCTAAAGAGCAGTCAGGATTGATCTCCTCTAGGACTGACCGATTTGATCGCCTTGCAGTCCAAGGGACTCGCAGGAGTCTTCTCCAGCACCACAGTTCAAAGGCCTCAATTCTTTGGCGCTCAGCCTTTCTTATGGTCCAACTTTCACTGCCATACATTGCAACTGGGAAGACCATAGCCTTGACTATACGCACTTTTGTTGACAGGGTGATGTCTCTGCTTTTTAGTGTGCTGTCTAGATTTGCCATGGCTTTCCTCCCGAGGAGCAAGCGTCTTTTAATTTCTTGGCTACAGTCCCCATCTGCAGTGATCTTGGAGCCCAGGAAAATAAAATCTGTCACTACCTCCATTTCTTCCCCATCTATTTGCCAGGAACTGAGAGGGCCAGATGCCATGATCTTGGTTTTCTTAATGTTAAGTTTCAACCCAAGTTTTGCACTCTCCTGCTTCACCCGCAACAAGAGGCTCTTTAGTTCTTCTTCACTTTCTGCCATTAGAGTGGTATCATCTGCGTATCTTAGGTTGTTGATATTTCTTCCGGCAATCTTAATTCCAACTTTTGAATCATCTAGCCCTGCCTTTCTCATGATGTGCTCTGCATATAAGTTAAATAGGCAGGGCGAAAGTATACAGCCTTGCCGGACTCCTTTCCCAATTTTGAACCAATCAGTGGTTCCATGTCCAGTTCTCACTGTTGCTTCTTGACCCGCATATAAGTTTTTCAAGAGACAAATAAGATGGTCTGGTACTCCCATCTCTTTAAGAACTTGCCACAGTTTGTTATGATCCACACAATCAAAGGCTTTAGCATAGTCAATGAAGCAGAAGTAGATGTTTTTCTGGAACTCCCTAGCTTTCTCCATGATCCAGCGTATGTTGGCAATTTGATCTCTAGTTCCTCTGCCTCTTCGAAATCCTGCCTGTACTTCTGGTAGTTCTCGATCCACATACTGCTGAAGTCTAGCTTGTAGGATTTTAAGCATGACTTTACTAGCATGAGAAATGAGTGCAATGGTGCGATAGTTTGAACATTCTTTGGCACTGCCCTTCTTTGGAATTGGGATGTAAACTGATCTTTTCCAATCCTGTGGCCACTGTTGAGTTTTCCAAATTTGCTGGCAGATTGAGTGTAGCACTTTTACTGCACTGTCTTTTAAGATTTTGAACAGCTCAGCTGGAATACTGTCACCTCCACTAGCTTTGTTGTTGCTCAGCTTTTCTAAGGCCCACTTCACTTCACATTCTAGGATGTCTGGCTCGAGGTCAGTGACCAACTCATTGTGATTATCTGGGACGTTAAGCTCATTCTTGTATAGTTCTTCTGTGTAATTTTGCCACCTCTTCTTAATCTCTTCTGCCTCTGTTAGGTCCCTACCATTTTGGTCCTTTATCATGCCCATTTTTGCATTAAACGTTCCCTTCATCTCTCCAATTTTCTTGAAAAGATCTCTGGTCCTCCCTATTCTATTGTTTTCTTCTATTTCTTTGCACTGTTCATTTAAGAAGGCATTCTTATCTCTTCTAGCTATTCTCTGGAATTCTGCATTCAATTGGGCATATCTATGTTTTTCTCCCTTGCCTTTCGCTTCCCTCCTTTCCTCAGCTATTTGCAAAGCTTCCTCAGACAGCCATTTTGCTTTCTTGCATTTCTTTTTCTTTGGGATGGTTTTGGTTGCTACCTGTTGTACAATGTCGCGAACCTCTGTCCATAGTTCTTCAGGCACTCTGTCTATCAGATCTAATTCCTTAAATCTATTTGTCACCTCTACTGTATATTCAACAGGGATATGATTTAATTCATACCTGACTGGCCTAGTGCTTTTCCCTACTTTCTTCAGTTTAAGCCTAAACTTTGCAAGGAGAAGCTCATGGTCTGAGCCACAGTCAGCTCCTGGTCTTGTTTTTACTGACTGTATGGAGCTTCTCCATCTTTGGCTGCAGAGCATATAGTCAATCTGATTTCTGTGTTGACCGTCTGGTGATGTCCATGTGTAGAGCCGTCTCTTGGGTTGTTGGAAAAGAGTGTTTGCTATGACCATCGTATTCTCTTGACAAAATTCTATCAGCCTGTGCCCTGCTTCATTTTGTACTCCAAGGCCAAACTTGCCTGTTATTCCGCTTATCTTTTGGCTTCCTACTTTAGCATTCCAATCCCCCATGATGATAAGGACATCATTTTTGGGTGTTAGTTCTATAAGGTGCTGTAGGGCTTCATAGAACCGGTCAATTTCATCCTCTTCAGCACTGGTGGTTGGGGCATAGACTTGGACTACTGTGATATTGAATGGTTTGCCTTGGATTCGAACTGAGATCATTCTGTCATTTTGAGGATTGTATCCTAGTATTGCTTTTCCTACTCTTTTATTGACTATGAAGGCTACTCCATTTCTTCTGAGGGATTCTTGTCCGCAGTAGTATACCTGATGGTCATCTGAATTAAATTCACCCATTCCTGTCCATTTTAGTTCGCTGATACCTAAGATGTCGATGTTCAGTCTTGTCATCTCTTGTTTCACCACGTCCAGCTTTCCTTGATTCATGGATCTTACATTCCAGGTTCCTATGGAGAAAAAATCTTTACAGCATCGGACTTTCCTTTCACCACCAGACACATCCACAGCTGAGCGTCCTTTCGGCTTTGGCCCAGTCGCTTCATTCTTTCTGGCGCTACTAGTACTAGCCCTCTGCTCTTCCCCAGTAGCATATTGGACACCTTCCGACCTGAGGGGCTCATCTTCCAGCGTCATATCGTTTTGCCTTTTGGTACTGTCCATAGGGTTTTCATGGCAAAGATACTGGAGTGGGTTGCCATTTCCTTCTCCAGTGGATCACGTTTTGTCAGAACTCTCGGCTATGACCTGTCCGTCTTGGGTGGCCCTGCACGGCATAGCTCATAGCTTCATTGAATTACGCAAGCCCCTTCGCCACGACAAGGCAGTAATCCATGAAGGGGACCACACAGTTTATACACTTATTTAAAACATTAATCAAAACTCTGAAATCCTAAAAAATGAGATCACAACCTTGTTTGTGTGAGGTATTCTATATGTGTTTGATGGAAAGTGCCATAGACTACTATACAGGATGAACGTGAAAGTTCTCAAAACAGAAAAGAAGCATGTCCAGAAAACATATATATAAAGTTCCACCTACTTCTTTTTCTTAAGATGGGATTCATATTATTCCCATGTACTATAAACAACCAAGGGTGGCGGGGGCGGGGGGGACAGGGAGCAAGTGACAAAATATCTTTCCTGACATCAGGACAATGTTGAATACTAAATATAGAATACTAAGATTTGTATTGTGATGTTGCAGTTTTTGTCTTAGACTATTTCTGTAGTTTGCATTAAATGCAAATGCCATCCATCCCTTCCATCTTTTCAGGATTTTTTAAAAAATCAACGGTAGTTAGGACAGGGCTAAAGTGTTGGTGAAAAAGCCAGGGAAATGTTGCAAATATGCACTTCCATGTCTCCTAAAGAATTGAAAGTCAGCTAGAATTTTCCCTACCAGGTAGGCTTTTGAGCTTTTCCTAGAATTACTGCCCTATATGTCAACCAATCTGAGTAATCTTCCATTTACATGATTACAGACCACTGAATACTGGGCTCCAGTCTTGTGGAATGAGTAGCCAGATTAAATTAGATAAAATGAAATTAAAATCCTGCAATGACAGCCAGTGGCAACAGGTAGGTAGCCAGAGAAGTGTGAGCAGGTTTAGATTTACTGTCCCTAGTTCGATCACTGATTCCAGTACCAATTGAAATCTTAAAAGTAAAGGTAAAGGTTCCCCCGCACATGTGTGCTAGTCGTTTCCAACTCTAGGGGCCAGTGCTCATCTCTGTTTCAAAGCCGAAGAGCCAGCGCTTGTCCGAGGACGTCTCTGTGGTCATGTGGCTGGCATGACTAGACACCAAAGGCACACGGAACGCTGTTACTTTCCCACCGTAGTGGTCCCTATTTTTCTACTTGCATTTTTACGTGCTTTCAAACTGCTAGGTTGGCAGAAGCTGGGACGAGTAACAGGCACTCACTCTGTTACGCAGCACTGGCTAGAAATCATTAGATTTTGTATGGACTTAGATTTCTATTTTCTTGTTCATTAATCATCAGAAAGCTACTAACTATAAAGACAATAGGGTCAAAAAGATAGCTTAGAGTAAATTGTCTCCTCATTTATTATAAAACTGCATGTCGCTCAGAGCAAATATTGGCGCCTAGTCCCTCAAGTGAGCAAACTTAACATTTAGGGAATGAGAGGTAGGTGAACCATGGTTCTGTCATGTGAGAGGAGGATGAGAAAGAGGACAAGTTTTTCAGCAGTGTTTCCACTTCATTTATACCCCACCTTTATTTTTTTTTAAAAAAACTCAAGGTAATGAGCATACATTATATACTTAATACTCCTTCCTCTTCCTCTTCCTCCCCCCCCCCCAGCAATCCTGTGAAGTCACCCAGCTAGCTTTAGGTGGGACTTGAACTTGGGATCTCCCAGTTTCTAGTTTGGTGCCTTAACCAGTAGACCAGTGATTCTCAACCTGTGGTCCACTAGGGGGCCATGATGTCATCATGGGGGGGGGTCTGCGAAGACTTGAAGAAACATTATAATTTAAACCTTAAGTCTTGGGGGTCCGTGGCTATGCTCCATGACCACAAAAGGTATTTAAAGGGAGTCCGTGGTGAAGAAAAGGTTGGGAATCACTACTCTAAACCAAACTGGCTCTACTTTCTAATAGGAAGTCTGTTAATAATGATAACTTCACCTTTGGGATTGCCCTCAGCGAAGTTGAATATTTGTGAGCAAAACAGAAAAGCTATGAAGAATTGAGAGTCAGCATTAGAATAGATTCCACCTTTTTTTGTCAAAGCACTAAACGTTTGATAGTACCTAACAGCTGGCATTCACTATTTAATGGTATGTAACATGTAGCAGGCAGCCTTTGACAAGACTTGACAGGTGACATCCAATAGCAGGTAATACATGATAGTATTTCGGTTGGCACTGAGTTTTGGAATGAGTAATTCAAACATAATCTCTTCCCATTTGTAAAACCCTTACCAATTATATAAAGTACAGTGCCTACTCAGAAGTTTACCACTGCTCAATTCATAGAGCCAGATTTTCCTACCCACAGTTGCCTGCTTCCTTCATTTTCCAACTGAATAGAAATGGGTAGCGCGTGCACTACACACACACACACACACACACACACACACAGACTAATCACAGCAAAGCCAATTTTTAACTTCTAATGTTCCTGAGAGCTTTCAATGCTGCTGGATATTATTATTTAGTTCTTCCAGAGAGAGAAATGAAAGGGACTCCAAAATCTCTAGCAGTGACAGAGATGGATGAGAATGTTTGAAAGTAGTGGCATTACTGCATGCCATAATTGTTTAGTAGACCATAATATAAATACTATACCCATTTGAAAAGATGAAATGTATCATCATTGGACCAACCAGTTATAGGTGGACAGACCTTGGATTTAAAAATCTTCTGTTTACATGATAAAAAGCACTGAACATTGGGCTACTAAGTTAAAATGGTTAAATTTTTCAAACCGAAGGGAATTAACCCAGTATTTGAAGCTTGTATGTACTCTTCAAACAAGCACTTCCCATAGGACTTCATTTACTGAATTAAAAACAGACTAGCTTTTAAAAATATGCTCCCTCCCCCCAAAATCATACTTTTCTTCTTCCCCAGTCTATAGCAGGGAAGAAGTGAATTTACTTCTAGCCACCAGAAAAAACAATCAAGGCAAGAGAGCAGGGGAAAGGAGGGACAGATGGGATTTCCACATATTTAACTGTAGGACATTGATTATTCTATGGTGACCATATAACTCCTTAAATAGCATATAGTAACGATGTAAAAATTCAGAATCACAAGTCTTTCCTGTCTTCAGTGTTTTCTTTCTGGTAAGCTTGGGAGGGAGGGAGGGAGGGAGGGAAGGAAGGAAGGAAGGAAGGAAGGAAGGAAGGAAGGAAGGAAGGAAGGAAGGAAGGAAGGAAGGGGAAACTGGGGTTTTTGATGGGGAACAATAGGTTCCAACGCAACCCAAGCAAGATAAAATGTGTTTCCCCAGTTCCAGAGGCTCCTGTCCACCACTCCCTAATCACACCTACTTGTCCCATCAAATCTGGCAGGACAGGCATTTTAGCCAACGAGTGTTGTCTAGCAGATGCAAGGAAGACAGCCTTTTCTTCCCTGGCTCCCTCACAGTGCAATATCCTTCTCCCAGAGATTAGGTTGGCCCCAACCATGCTAATTTTTCAAAGGACCCTGGAAATATGGTTTTGCCAAAGGCTATGGGGACCTGGGTATGTGGTGTTTGGGGGCAGGGGCAGCCATTGAACAGGGTTGTAAGTATCTCTGGGGTGATTCTTTGAATGGTTGCTAAGTGGTCGTAGTGGTGTTCAAACTAACTGACCCAAATTTTCTGAATTGCAATTTGTGACATTATTTCTAGTTTTATTCATTACATTTATATAGTCACCCCTCTCATATATGTGACTGAGGGTGGTGTACAATAAAATAAACCATAAAAACAAACATTAAAACTTACTATTAGTTAGTGTGAACTAATAAAAACATTAGTATTAGTTAAAAAGACTAAGAGAGAACATCATTGATATTATGTGCAGTGTATTCATCACATCAGTTCTCAGTTTTACTGAGATTCCCCATGCCTTCTGACATGTATTAAGGGATTTGTTCAATACATAGATGAATCTTACAAGCTTATGGTATAAATTTCACTTCTGGGTGTCAGTTTTGGGTTCCATGGCATGGAATGTGTGCTAATTTTACCAAATTTTTAAAAAAATCAAATTCCTGAACAACGGTTTATCCAATGGAAATATATTTTTTTAAAAAGAGAGCTGCACTGGATTATTATAACATGTAAAAGGCATATGAAGTATTCATGAAGTGAATTTCAAAGTTGTGCCACCGTTACCACTTCTGGTCACCAACAGAATAAAACAACAACAAATGAAGAGGCAATAGGAGCCTCCAGGCCTCATAGTTGGAAACTAATGTGGACTGGGGACAAAATCCATCTGCCTCCCTGCTAGTGCCTTACAGAATCAGAGAGGAAGTTTTTACAAGTCAAGAGGAAATACCACGAAGGAGACTTTAATGAGGCAATTGTGAGGAGTAATGGTCCATGTTTGTACATTCTTCTGTAAGCAATATGGTTTGTCTCTGTGAATATTACCTTTTCTCAATCAATAAATGAGTCAATGCAACTATAACTAGAGGGAAAATGGATTAGAAGGTGACATGATTTTGAGGGGAAAAAAATTGTTGTAAAATTCCACACCGAGAAAATTTGCCTTTACCTTTGAAGTAGACATTTTTACATTTCTAATTCACAGATAATTCTTTCCACAATCACTAAACAAGTACCTTGCCAAATACTTAGCTCTTGCAGCAAAAACGTGGAAAATCCCCCAAGTGCCTGCCACTGTTCTAATCCATGAAGTGTTTGCCTAGGTGACACTCAGTCTTACCTGGACCAGAGAGTGATCTGACCATGGTAAGGAGCTGATGGAAATGTATCCCATATCCAGATCAGTACACATCTGCTATGAGACAAAAGCAGGTCCAACATGCTCCAGCTTGAATGTGGGCTATAGATTACTTAGGACAAACTCCGGGTCTCTAAGTAGACTATAAACCTTTCAATATGCAAGAGCCCATTCAGGCTATTTCACCTCCCATCTGAAACAGCTGCCCTGACTCAGTCCTTCATCTCCTGAGCATGCACAAGCTTTAGTAGCCTTGCAGAATAAATTATTAGAGTGACTCCACATTCCCAGGTGCCCTACATCAACCCTAGCATGCCTCCAGACCTCAATACCAAACCTGCAGAGTCACCATCAGAAGCATTCCAACTGACACTATGGCACCTTTTAATATCCAATATTAGAGAAGATACAGTAATGTTTGTTCTCTTTTCCTGAGCGTGGCAGTGAACACTGATTTTTTAAAAGAAAAGGAAGGATGTTTTGTTAGATTTTTTTTTAAAAAAAGAGAGATAAACTGTGGCCTAGATAAGTATCCAACCCCAGGAAATTCAGAATGCAATTAACACCTGATGCTGGGTTAGCTCAATCAGTTCTTGCTATGGCCTATTAAACAAGGCTGTACACTATGCTACATGTCAGAATGAGGCCGACCTAGTGGGGGGAAGTTTTGTTAGACAAGCATCTATACAGTTACAGTATTTGGTTTAAGAAGAATCCACAGACACTAAAAAGGGAGCAAAACATGATCGCCATATATTCTGCGTTACTTTTAGTGCTTTGCTGGACAGCTCCCTGATGTGAGACATTAAGAGAAGGTGAAAATGGGCAACAGAGTACTTAGTTTCAAACAAGAAAGTAGCTTGTGTGTCATAAGAAATAAATTATAGCCCTCTCATTTGGGGGTCCAGAGACAGGACAGACAAATTCCTATCTGCGTGATTTATGTTATGGCTTTGCTCAGCATTTACTTGGGGTGAAGTAATTATGCTGTCTCTTTGCATGAGATGTGATTGAAATGAAAGCACACCAAGCCACTGACCCAAACAGAAATGAGGAGTCCCTTCACAGCACAAATATTCTTACTTTTACATATTTTTATCTATAAGAAGGAGAATATGTTTCCTGTTTTAATTTTTAAAACAATGGCCTTTCTAGTAGATATTTGTAAAATGGTGGGATAAAGTGTAAAACATCAGATGCAATTTCCCATGGAAAACTTTCCTGGCTTTTGGAAATTAACTTAGTAACTTGATGTTCCCAGCATTTATAGAGATGCTGTTTTATTTTCATATTGTAGTTTTATTAACCTGATTTATACTTGTTGGATATGTATGCTTCTCGGAAATGATTTCGTGATTGGCGCAGAATATAAGCCCACAAAATAAAATATTAAAATAAAAGAACAAAATAATTTTATTTGCAGTTTTAATTCATTCATTGGCATCCTTCTGTCTCGAGAGACTATGGTATCGTGCTCTGGAAAGAGGTCTGAAAGCAGCATCTGGTGTGGCTAAAAAGGCCAATTCGAGACTGGCGGTCCCTTCCGCACTGAGGGCAGATACAATCTGTCCCCTGTCCAGCCCCCAGATTTCGCTGGTTCTGGGACTGCCTCTTTGCCTCAGCCTGCCACACAAGTGTCTCTTCGAATTGGAGAAGGCAATGCTGCGTCTTTAGCCTCCAAGCTGAGCGATCAGAGATCAAGGTTTCCCAGCTGTTAATGTCCATTCCCAAGGCCTTTAGATCCCTCTTGCAGATATCCTTATATTGCAAATCTGGTCTCCCTCTGGGGTGCTTTCCCTGCACTAGTTCACCATACAGAAGATCTTTCGGAATCCGACCATCAGTCATTCTCACGACATGCCCAAGCCAGCATAGACATCGCTGTTTCAATAGTGTATACATGCTAGAAATTCCAGCACATTCCAGGACTGCGCTATTTGGAACTTTGTCATGCCAGGTGATGCCAAGAATACATTGGAGACAGCGCATATGAAAGGTGTTTTAACTTTCTCTCCTGCCATGCGTAAAGAGTCCAAGACTCACTGCAGTACAAGAGTGTGCTCAGGACGCAGGCTCTATAGACCTCGATCTTTGTATGTTCTGTCAGCTTCTTATTAAGCCATACTCTCTTTGTAAGTCTGGAAAACGTGGTGGCCATTTTACCAATACATTTATTCAGCTCAGTATCTAAAGAGAGAGTGTCGGAGATGGTTGAGCTGAGGTACACAAAGTCATGAACGACCTCCAGTTCTTGTGCAGAGATTGTAATACAGGGAGGTGAATCCACATCCTGACCCATGATTTGTGTCTTTTTCAGGCTGATTGTTAGTCCAAAGTCTTGGCAGGCCTTGCTAAAACAGTCTATAAGTTGTTGAAGGTCTTCGGCAGAGTAATGGCAGCATCATCAGCAAAGAGGAAATCCCATAGGCATTTCAGCCAGACTTTAGACTTTGCTCTCAATCTAGAGAGATTAAAGAGTTTTCCGTCTGATCTGGTCCAGAGATAAATACCCTCTGTTGCAGTTCCAAAAGCGTGTTTCAGCATGACAGCAAAAAAGATCCCAAATAAAGCTGGCGCAAGGATGCAGTCCTGTTTCACTCCACTTCGAATATCAAAGGAATCTGATGTTAAGCCATCAAAAACTACAGTGCCCTTCATTTCCTTGTGAAAGGACTTGATGATGTTTAGGAGCTGGACATCCAATCTTGGGGAGAATTTTATAAGGGCCATCCATACTAACCAAGTGAAAAGCCTTCGTAAGATCTATGAAGGCTACGAAAAATTGCTGTCTTTGTTCCCTGCATTTCTCCTGCAACTGTCTAAGGGAAAATACCATGTCAGTAGTGGACCTGTTGGCTCGGAAGCCACACTGTGATTCTGGGTAGACTCTCTCTGCAAGCACCTGGAGCCTCTTCAGTACGACATGGGCAAGCAGCTTCCCTACAACACTGAGAAGAGAGATGCCACGGTAGTTGTTACAGTCACCCCTGTCGCCTTTGTTCTTATACAGTGTGATGATATTTGCATCCTTCATGTCCTGTGGCACTCCACCTTCCCTCCAACAACCACCGAAGATTTCATGCAGTTCGGTGGGGATGTTCTCTTTGCAGCACTTCAGAATTTCGGCAGGGATGTTATCTTTCCTGGGTGCCTTGCCAGAGGCAAGGTAATCCAGGGCTGCATTTAGTTCTTCTAAAGTTGGTTCACTGTCAAGCTCCTCCAAGACAGGCAGGAACTCAATATTATTTAATGCTTCTTCAGTTACCCCATTTTCTCTGGAATATAACTCAGAATAATGCTCCACCCAGCGTGCCATCTGCCTTGTTCGGTCCTGGATAACCTCGCCTGTAGCAGACTTCAGAGGGGCAGATTTCTTCTGTGTTGGACCTAAAGCCTGCTTGATGCCATCATACATCCCCTTGATGTTGCCTGTGTCAGCTGATATCTGGATCCAAGAGCAAAGCTGCAGCCAACTGTTGTTAGCACATCTCCTGGCGGTCTGTTTGACTTTGCTATGAGCAGCTCGCAGAACCTGTAGGTTGTGCTCACTGGAATAGGCTTTATATGCAATTTGAGCTCTCCTTTTTTCCTTGATGGCTGGCGTCAGTTCCCCCGAATGGGCTTCAAACCAATCTGCTGTCTTTCTGATCTCTTTACCAAATACTGACAAGGCGCTGTAATAAACAGCATTCTTGAAGTATTCCCATCGTTCAGATGTGTTTGCTTCAGCTGGGCCTGGGAGAGTTTCCTTGAGTGCTTGTGCAAATTCCTACACTTTGCCCTGATTGCGGGTCTTGCTGATGTCAATTCGTGGTCTTCCTTCCTTTTTCGAGTGATGCAATCTCTTTGTTTCCAGTTTTATTTTGCTGCACACCAAGGAGTGGTCTATCGCAATCAGCGCCCTGGTAGCTGTGTGTGATTGTAATACTGGGAAGGTTGGAGCGCCTGGTAAGAATCAAGTCGAGCTGGTGCCAATGCTTCGATCTTGGATGTCTCCAAGAGACTCTGTGTTGAGGCTTTGTTTTAAAGAATGTATTGCTAACACAAAAACCACAGTAGCAGCAAAACCCCAGCAGGCGTTGGCCATTTTCATTCATCTTCCTGATGCTGAACTGACCTAAACAAGTGGGCCAAGAACTATAATCAGCTCCAACTCTGGCATTAAAATCGCCAAGGGTAAACAGTGGTTCTTTCTCAGGGATTTTCTTGATAGTAGCATCCAGATTGTCATAGAATTTGTTTTTGGATTCTACTGAAGATGATAATGTCGGTGCATATGCGCTAATAAGAGTAACCAGCCCTGTTGATGAGGAGCTGCAGGGACAGAATTCTTTCACTTCCTGCAGCAGGTGGAGTAATGAATCCTAGTAGGGTGTTTCTGACCGCAAAGCCAACCCCATATTCCCTAGTCTCATTTGATGGTTTTCCCTTCCAAAAGAACGAGATGTTTCTCTCCTTAACAGATCCCGAGTCTGACAGCCTTGTCTCTTCAAGGGCAACGATGTCCATCGGCAGTCTGCTCAGTTCCATGTCAATGACAGCTGTCTTACGTACATCATCTATTTCTTGCAAATCGTCAGAAAGGCCGGGGGTCATTGTCCGAACATTCCAAGTGCCCAACTTTAGGGCTAAAATTTTCTTATGTTTGTTGCATGTTGCAGAGTTATCAATCTGCTTGTTGGCTTTGACCCTAAACCCCACGCACCCTGTGAGGTTAACAGACCGTGGCAGGGCAGCACCTTACTGGCTGGGGGCTGCCCAGCTTAAGGCAGGTGGTAGCTGCCCAGTGAGGTACAATAACCTCTCCCACCATCGAAAGTGGCCTCTGGCGTCATGCTCTATGCCAATCAAGCAAAGACTTATAACCGGTAACTGCCACTTCCCATGTTGTTTCAATGCTGTATGCAAAGCTGGAGTGTCCTCTCCATAGCATAAGGCCTGGGTAGATTAATATGGAGGATAGACTGTTACCCAAGCAGCAGATCCCCCCTCTCCACGTCGCTGAAATAGTCCAATGGAATATAAGCCCACAAAATAAAATATTAAAATAAAAGAACAAAATAATTTTACTTGCAGTTTTAATTAACCTCTATTCAAATATATTTTGGATTGGTATGTTCTACATTTTCCTCCAGTTGTTTAATACTTTATATTATAGAGGGTTGTTTTAATTCTATCTCTGTGTGTGTTTGGGTCTGTGATCCATGTAGAATTTTCTGGATAATAAGATGAATATAAGATTGAATGAATAGGAACTGGAAATTATTCTGTCAGTCTCTTTGAGTTGGAAGCATCGGATTGACTGCTACTGGGAATCCAATACTGGACAATGTGGAGCCAACATCTGTGAGTTCTTATCTTTCAAGTTTAGTGATGCCATGCTACCTTGTATAAAACCAATGCCATATAGTGTAATGAAGATTTAATATTTTTTGAAGAAGTGTTAAAATACCAAGTCGTTCATACTTTCAACAGTTACCACAAAGCTATATAAAATAGCTATAGCTTCCACGTACTGTTAATTATCACCAAGTAGTGGTAATTTTTCCAATTTATGCATCAAGCTACCACTGGGAAGAACAAAGGAAATATTTAGCACATTGTAAATTCTTCTTCAATTCTTCTGCCAAGTGGTCAGAATTCAGATTACAAGTTTAAAACCAACATTTGAGAGCAATTTGGCTGTGCTTTGAGAATCCACCTAAGGAGGCCGCTTCTCATTGTTTCATCTAATGTTGCAATAAATGTATGTAGAATATGATGGAGTCCAAAATGCCACAGTAAGTCTATATTTTCACAGAAAAAAAAAGAATTTCAAGAACAGGTTGACAAATCTATAACATGTTTTTCATAGCTTCAGTTATCTTTCTATAATGTAGCAACTATATTATAAATGGTTAGCAAGCATCTCTTTAATTCACTGACATCAGACTGCTTAAGGACAGATTAAATATCCAGATCCCTGAGAAGGAAGCATATTAGCTTCCCTGTACAAGCATCTATATTGCTTTTATGAGGAATATCATACAGTCAGCATAAGCATTAATACCATCAGGTATTACCAAGAGTTTAGGCAATTCTTGCTGCAAAAGAAGCAAATTATGCACATCTTTGAGGTAAACATTGGTCCTTGCTACCTATTTGTTTTGGAAAAAAAAACAATCATTTAGGCATGCTGGAGGAAACAAACAGGTCACAATACTATCATAACATAATATTTTCTATTCAGGACAAAGGAAGACTAAGATGTTAGAGCGGACTCAATAAAAGGAGATTCCCCGTGAAGTAGCAGAAGAGAGGCACCACTCAGGTTAGAGAAAGTTGCACATAAGAGGCCATGAGGAACCAAGTACAGGTATCATTACAGATCATCAAAGAACATCAACAACATTAGAGGGCTATTCAATCTGAAAGAATCAAAATCAGATTCAGATGGAATATACAGTTTTGTTTATAGCTGTTGTCTTGCACCATCTTCATTAGGACAAGGGTAGTTGTCTTGTACCAATTTACTAGTAGGACAAATAACTTTTAGTTGAACTTAATATCTGATATTCAAAAGGACCGGTGTGGATGTATTGCCCCACACAGTATACAAGAATGAACTTGTGAGAACAGGAGTAAGAATAAACATGGTTTAGATTCTAAAGACCAAGTGCAAGAAGAAAGGCTGCATAGATCACTGAAGGGTGCTTTGCTTTATCAAGACTTCAAATCAAAGTGCCTCTTCAAAGTGAAGCAGTGTCCTACTTGTCTTGGTTGAGGCAGAACAACTATTTTGATTTGCTACCAATTGTAGTGATAAGTAAAAGAGTACCTGTGATTGTGGTTTCTATACATCCACATAAGCTATTATTAAGTGGTGCATCTGGTCCAGGATATGTCCTGCCTCAGCTCTCCATTAAGACAAAGCAACACCAACACATAACAGGTGATTTGCACTCCCCTTTCAACTGGCCAACAATGGCTAACACAATAAATATTGGTTAAAACCCACGACTGAGTGCACTATGAACCCAGGCCTGAATAGAAATATCTTCACAGCAGATGCTAAGTCAGTTTAGTGATTCACCTAAGGATCACACAGTTCGGCCATGGCTCTTCTGTCCTATGTTTCAGTTATGACTACAAAGCCTGAAAATAGTTGCAATATTTTCTAGAATTTGTATCTTAAAATGACAATCATCTAAGAGGAAAGGATGAAATTTAAAAATCTGATCATTTAAGACTGGTAGAAATACATAAAATTGTATATGTAGATGTATATCTCTTTCCTCTAACAGTGTGAAGCACTATAAAACACATTCTTCAACACAGACTCTCACCTCTGAATAATGCTTAACATTCTATTGGCAGAATTCATTTGCACCTGGCCTATTCAAAAACTACTGATCTCCTGCTCATTAAAGAAACTTAATAAGTACATTTCACAGGTGAAATAGCTCAGAATTAGATGCAACATTTTTAATGCCTTGCTTTTTTTTTAAGTTGGCCTGGGTTGTTTATTTTGTTGGTTGGTTGTATGCCAATGACATTCCTCTATCATCACCTTTTTTCAAAGGTTAATTAAAGGACCCATTGTAAACACACTTATTATCAAGATTTTGGAAGACAAAATGAGGTATGACTTCTTCTGAATCTTAGCCTTTGAAGAGAAGGCCAAGGACATGCCAAACCACAGTGCTTAGCATCAGGACAAAAAAAATAAATTTGATGAAGTTTAATTTTCAATTAGATTCAGTTATTGGTAGATTACAATTTAGTAACTCCTTTTGAAAATTTGTTGTAGTCAAGGACTTCTGGAGCCCCTGCATTATTGTAACTTAAGCTGTGTGTGCCTGTTTAAGGGAGCGTGGAATTGTAGGGTCCTTGGTAATCTCTGAGCTTGGTCGTTTTCTTGCAGATGTTTCATTATCTAAACTAGGTAGCATCATCAGTGCTACCATCATCACTAGGACTGCTGATGTTTCCTAGTTTGGGTAATGAAACATCTGCATTTCAACCCTGAGCTCCAAATTTTCTCCTTCACTGTATAGAAGTGAACCAGACAAAGCCCAGCCCATATAAAGGACTTCTGCTTTAGGGTTTCTAGGTAACCATTTGTCACAGTAGAAATCAAGGTCAACCAAAATGCTCCTTATCCTACTGGAAGAGAAAACCAAGAACTATTGCTTCAGTATTAACTCTAATATCAAGAACTACTTAAGGCATATCTTCTGAATACAAACTTTAGGAGCAATATTAGCTTTCCCCCACCCTTAATAAAAGGTAGAGGTAAAGGTTCCCCCGCACATGCGTGCTAGTCGTTTCCGACTCTAGGGGCTGGTGCTCATCTCCGTTTCAAAGATGAAGAGCCAGCGCTTGTCCGAGGACGTCTCCGTGGTCATGTGGCCGGCATGACTAGACGCCAAAGGCGCACAGAACGCTGTTACCTTCCCACCGTAGTGGTCCCTATTTTTCTACTTGCATTTTTACGTGCTTTCGAACTGCTAGGTTGGCAGAAGCTGGGACGAGTAACAGGCGCTCACTCTGCTACGCGGCACTCGGGATTCGACCCGCCAAACTGCCGACCTTCCGATCGACAAGTAATACCAGCCATTCAATGTCATCCCAAACTATTTTGACAGCTACTTTTTCAATGATCTGTCCCATCACTACTTAAGGCACAACTTGGAGCTTCACAAACTCAGAACCTCTTTTATTGAACTGAACTATTTCATACTTCTTTGAATCAGGCTGATTTCATTTGTTCTTCACTGAACATTTGCCTTCGCTTTGATGGCTAAACTCTTTTACATGCTTCTGTTTTATAAATACATTTTTGTCTGTGTTTTATCAAAATATAAGTGTACTAGGGTGTGGGGCTTTAGTTTGTTTTTTTGGATACAGGAAGTTGTGCAGAAAGATTAAAAAATAAAATCCACGTGAATACTGTTTGCAGAAGTAGATCGTAATAAATATCCAAACTGCCTAGGTTTAGGATTTTGCAAAAACCTTGGATATTTAAATCTGTCCCAGAAGACAAACTGCTGCCTGGAACAATTTTAGCAACCACTTTTCCTGCTTATATGAATTCTTTAATGTCTACCACCTTGTTCCTTGAATGCTGGACATGACCCGCTTGTTGGGGCCTTGACCTTAGTCTGACTTGAACACTGCTATGGCTTGACATCTCGTAACTCCGACTAAAGGCTAAGGCCTAGTTCATGGTTTTTGTAAACAAATACAATAGGCAAGTGAACTTGTTCCCTGTTAGGGAACAAAAATGTTCTCTTATATTCTCCATCATCTGCTTTTCAGAACTCTGCTGCCTTTGCTACTGAAGCACCTTATAGCACTTGTGACTTAAAACCCCTGCGGGGTTGCTGGTTACCTTTTTAAAGTTAATCTGATAGCCATCAACATGTTAGGTGGTAGTAAACCCTATTATTTAATTACAGGTGCTTCTCCTTTAGCAACCACAATTGGGATCAACTGTTTTGTGTTAAGTGAAGCAGTTTCTAAGTGAAAAATCTTGTGACATCCCCCCCACCACCAATCTTATAATTTTATTTCAGCTTTCCTTTGCTTCACACAGGGTCAAAAGGGTGTGATCCTAATCAATGGGTGATTCCAAATGTCAGGGAAAGATTTCAGAACTCAAGGAAGCCAGGTGAAAGGACAATTTTTTTTCTTCATTCCCCTGCTATTTGGAATGCTTATTCTGGGAGTGGGATAATTAGAAGAGAATTAATATTTGTATTTACATTTGCTGGAGAGGAAGCGTTTACAAGGGAATAAACAGGCACAGAATGGGGAATACACTAGAACCTAACCATTCCAGACTCTGAACCTGCCGAACCGCTTAGAAAACAAACAAAAACCTTGAGTGTGAAGCTGATTAGGGTGTTGTTAGTTTCAAGCAGCAACAGAGGGTCCTAATCAACAGAATTCAGCTTGTTAATTTGCTGTTAGTATTTTTTAGGGATGCACCACAGAGAAAAGCAACACTGATGAGAGCTTTTTAAGGTATTTTTTTCCCCATTCTGCGAGAGCTGAAACCAGGTCAATCAATGTGTACTAAATGACTGTAAAGGTGAACATGTGACTGAGGGAGAGATGTTGCAAAGGTTGTAAACTGCAAATAAGGTTGCTGGCTGAGGTAGTTGCTAAATAAGGACTATGTGCTTATGGGCTGTGTAAATATGTGTGTGTGTGTGTGTGCGCGCGCGCACACATACAGTGCTGGGATTCAAATATGTGAACAACCAGTTCTCTGTGTGGATGCTGCTTCTGGAAGTCCATTCTGGGCCTGGGCAACAAAAAATTAGCTACCGGTTCTGCTGAAGTGGTGCAAACCGGCTGAATCCCACCACTCTGTGTGTGTGTGTGTGTGTGTGTGTGTGTGTGTGTGTGCGTATTTTCAAGACAAAAGTTCTTCTGAACAAAGGCAGTCCCTGGGTTAAGAATGTTCAGCTTAAGGACAAGCCCTGTTTACAGTCTGCCTATTATTAAAAATGATGGACAGTATTGTGCTTCCCCGAACTGGTGAACCACTGAAGCCATGCAGCATTTTTTATGAACTGGTGAAGCCTCCTGTTTTTAATATACAGCCTGTTTTCAGTGGTTCATGAAAACATTGCACGGCTTCAAAGATTCATCAGCTCAAGGAAGGAAAATGCCGTCCACCATTTTCAGAAATAGGCAGTGCTTTTGTAAGTGTGAGTTCCAACTTACATACTAATTTGAATTAAAGACAGAGTTGGGAAGAGAACTGGTTGTTAACCAAGGAACTGCCTGTGGTAGCCATGAGGAAATTAGTACATTTATTTTGGCCAGTCAATTCAGCCTGATGTAGATGGTAAACAGTACATATCAGGTCACTAAATCACATTATTGCAAATTCCATACTAGGGCTGCATTACAAAATGAGACCAGGACCTGAGTCAACTGAATTTTGGAGATGTGCGGGGGTAAGGCTTAAAAAGGCAAAGCGAATGTTTTCTAAAACCCCAAGTAGAAAATAAGATGCTGAACTTTGATTCTGTGGGACTCAAAGAGGATATGTGGCCCATGGGATACATTCTGCATTCTGTGCTCTATGTGAAGAAATATCACCAGTTGATCAGGGCCATGTTTTGCCACATGTTAAAAGACTGATAGAAAAATTTAAAAATATTAAGTTGTAATTCCATCTTGGATATCACCCACTTTTTTAAACAGTAAATTTCAAATGATGTGGGAATTTTCCCCATCACTATTGATAATATTGACAATTTTGTTAACTATAACCAAAATCTTGTTGACTTAGATGAAGAAAAGGTGCATTTTCCACATCAGAGCTGTGGTGGTTTAGTGACGTTCCTGAGTCAGTGAGAACATTTAGCTAATGAGTCTGGCTACATTTTTGGAGTTACTGAAGTTCAGGCTATATTACCAAAAGACTTTTTTTTAAAAAAAAATGATTGGAATCAGATTTGACAGAAAAGACCTAAATTCTAAATTAACAGGTGTCTTTCCATTTTTATTTCGTATAAAATAACACTGTCTGATGGAAAATACAAGTCTGCATCCTATTGAAAGTGGCATTCCTGACAGGAAATATCTTTCCCATACCTCTTTTGGGGATAAGGCTCACTTGAGACTTGTCCTTTCAAAAAGCAAAATGATTTTGTTTCCACACTGCTTTGTAATAAAATAATTGCCTTTTTTCTCTCTATTAAATTCCTTGGTTGCAATCTTATGCACACATACCTGGCAGTAAACTCCATTCAGTCCCAGAGTTATAAGCAAAGGTAAAGGTAAAGTTTCCCCCGCACATGTGTGCTAGTCGTTTCCAACTCTAGGGGCCGGTGCTCATCTCTATTTCAAAGCCGAAGAGCCAGCGTTTGTCCAAGGATGTCTCTGTGGTCATTTGGTCGGCATGACTAGACGTCAAAGGCACACGGAACGCTGTTATCTTCCCACCGTAGTGGTCCCTATTTTTCTACTTGCACTTTTACGTGCTTTCGAACTGCTAGGTGGGCAGAAGCTGGGACGAGTAACAGGCGCTCACTCTGTTACGTGGCACTCGGGATTCAACTCACCAAACTGCCGACCTGATCGACAAGCTCAGCGTCCTAACCCACTGAGCCACCGCGTCCCTGGTCCACAGAGTTTTAGTTGTATCTTAATTCAGGAATACAGCTTAAGGGTCTCGTCCTTTGTACACACACAACAGAATAAATGTAGTAAATTGATTAGGCTTTAGAGATAAGTCCATATGTGCCGTGCACACATAAGCTGTGACCTGCACTTTTGATGGTTTGAATCTAACGCATATTGAGAAAATCCTGCACAGACTTGAAATACTTTGCCAACAGCTTGCATTATAGGCTACCACATCCTCCCTTTGGACAGTTCTTCAGCTCAGTGAGTGAATGAGACACATTCACACAGACACAGTAACAGACAGAGACAGATATGTCAAAATGGCATATAACAGATACAACCAACTTTTTTTTTAAAAAAAACATTTTCTGTTGAGCTATTTGTTTGTTTTAGTAAGTCAACTGGTACTCCCTCACACAACTGGGAAAGCGATGAAAGAGTGAATTCATGGACTTAATAAAAAGCAAACAAACAACCCAGCAGGAAGCCGGTAGCTCAGGAAAGATGTGTGTATGCTCATTTGTTCCTGCCAGTTCTGACCCAGAGACATTAAAACAAGCAAGGGAAGTATTTTAATCATTTTGCTAGTAAGTTAAATCTGCTACAATAGGATCTACAGCAGGTGTTTTTGAGGAAAAGCAGGGAAAATGTGGCGATGAGACATTCTGGCCTCTATGAAATAGCCAGTCAAAATGGAAGGGTTGACCTGTGAGAAGAGAGAGCACAGTTGGCCAACTGGAAAGCAGAGTTTGTGCTGTCAGAAGCAGAAAAATACTGCTTTGAAAGTAGAGCATGAAACTGGCTCAGGTTTCCATTCACACTGGGCAGGACTGAGGACAGGACAGCAGCATCCGTTCAGTCCTCCAACACTTGCTGGCCTGTCCCTTTTTCAGTGTGTGGCATACATAACCAGGGAAATCTACAATGCTTTTTAACAACAACAACAATAACACAGTTGGAAGGGACCTTAAAGGTCATCTAGTCCAGCCCCCTGCTCAGGCAGGAAAGCCTATACCATTTCAGACAAATGGCTGTCCAATCTCTTCTTAAAAACTTCCAGTGTTGGATCATTCACAGCTTCTGGAGGCAGGTTGTTCCACTGGTTAATTGTTCTAACTGTCAGGAAGTTTCTCCTTAGTTCTAGGTTGCTTCTCTCCTTGGTTAATTTCCATCTGTTGCTTCTTCTCCTGCCTTCACGTGCTTTGGAGAATATCTTGACTCCCTCTTCTTTGTGGCAGCCCCTGAGATATTGGAACACTGCTATCATGTCACCCCTCATCCTTCTCTTCATTAAACTAGACATACCCAATTCCAGCAACCATTACCACAGAGTAGTTCTGGTGGCCTAAGATTGCTACTTCATGTCAGGAGAAATTTCCTGACAGTTAGAACAATTAATCAGTGGAACAACCTGCCTCCAGAAGCTGTGAATGTTGCAACACTGGAAGTTTTTAAGAAGAGACTGGACAGCCATTTGTTTGAAATGGTATACTGTAGGGTTTCCTGCCTGAGCAGGGGGTTGGACTAGATGATCTCCAAGGTCCCTTCCAACTTTTTATTATTATTATTATTATTGATCATCTCATAGTCGGCCAGACGTTCAGACTGGATTTGACATTTTTGTCTACCTATTGAGTCCTTACCAAGGACCTGGGATAGGCAGATATGGATGTTTGATGGTGTTACAGATATTGTCGCAGGATATTTACTGTTATTACTATTATTATTATTTGTTCATGCCTGCACACTATCCATGGTACACCATAGGGCAGGGGTGTCAAACTGCTGGCCTGCAGGCCAGTTGCATCATATGGAGGCCCCACCCACCCTAGTTCCGGCAATGGGAAAAAAGTTGTGATATGTCACGACACATCACATGATGTGGCAAGTTTGACACCCGTGCCATAAGGGGTGAACTAGTTTTGCACCAGCTGGCTAGCAATGTTTGGGGAATATTAGGTCTTCCAGACTTTGTTCTGCCAACCTCGCCTCATATCTGGGCAGGTCTGGCAACAGCTCCCACTTCTGCACAGAATTCTGCTAGTTTTTCCCACCGGAGTGGTACCTAGCTATCTACTTTTTGAACTGCTTTAGATTGCTATGGGTGGCCTGTATTGATAACAGGTAAACTGGAAGTATAGATAATGAAATGAGATTACAGCCCAAATAAGTTTTTTCCGCCCATTTCTTTTGTAAATTACTTTCCCATGTTTTGAGATTCAGTTATGTTTTCCAGGAAACCAAGAAAAAATATTTATTGGCTTCACAAACCTCCAGATAATTAGTATGTAAGTTACAATGGATAATTTGCTTTTAAAGAGATTGAAATCATGGGGAAATACATAATAAAAATACGAAATACATTATGTGTGAATAAAGCATAATACCTCCAGCACATTGCAACCTGAAATAATGATACAATAATAAAATAAGATTGCCTGCTTAAAGAGTAGTTTTCCCAGGCAAAATGTTTTTAGAGTCTCTAATTTCAGGTTGTAAACTACAGATTACAAACATATTTAGAAGGCTCAGTGAAAGGCAGGAATGCCTAAGATGTGAAACATATGATCAAATAACAGTAGCGGAAGGCTTTCCATCAGATTGCATAGTATGCAAAGAGCATGTTTGCTAAAGCACAATATCCAGTTTTTAATCTTTATAAATCTGCCTTCATTCCATATAATATATAGCTGTAGGCTATCTGGATGTGAATGGAATTAAATAAACGTAGCACATAAATAAGCATAGCACATAAGCCAACTAAAGCCCTTCAAAACATCCTAAGTAAACTCAAAGACCCAGCAATGCCAGAATCCCAGAAGAAGAAGAAAAAAGAAGTCATCTATAACACACAATGTAAGAACTGCAACAAACCACTATGTAGGACAAACAGGCAGAAGACTGGCAGAACGCATCCACAAACACCAACTGGCAGTCAAAAGACATGATGAAAAATCTTTAATTTCACAACATATAGGCAGATATAACCATAGTTTCAATTGGGAAAAATGTACCAATCCTAGACCAGGCCAAATCCCAAAGTGCCAGGGAATTTCTAGAAGCTTGGCACTCTGACAAATCAGCCTTCAATAGACACATAGACATCAACAACATCTATACATTATGCAAAAGAGACAATCAGCCAGCCCCAAAGAGAAAAAGACTCCAGCCCCTCTCCACTAGTAATCAGCACTCAGATCAGCATAGATTAACTCCAAGGTCACCTTCAGACCAATGATCAAGTTAGCAATACCCCAATCAAGAAACGACCAAAGAGCCATTAGTAAACAGCCCAACCAAAAAATTTCTAAGACCGCCCCCACCCACACAGACCGGCAAGACACCAGAATATAAACTGACAGCGCTCCTTACTAGCACTGATGATGATGTTACCTAGTTAGGGTAATGAAACGTCTGCAAGAAAACAAGCAAGCTTAGAGAGTACCAAGGACCCCTCATTAAATAAACAAGAGAATAAAGTAAAAGTTAAGGATACATGGACAACTGGCCAATTTATGGAGACACACAAACATTTACCACATTTCAATAACAACAAGCAAACCTCCCAAAACAGATTTGGAGTTTCACATTTCAGTGTAAATGAGTTTTATTTTTTGCTAATGTTATTTAGGAATTCCATGAAAAGAGGAGGGAAAATGTCCTATTTTTTGGCTCCCACTTTCTGGAATATGTTTTTCTTCTTTTTACATTTTACCCTTATCCCCTGAAGAGGAGGCAATCTCATTAAATCTGAAAATATTCATTCATTCATTCATTCATTCATTCATTCATTCATTCATTCATTCATTCATTCAACGTTATGTTGAAGTTGCCCAACTCTTCAAAACAAGTTTATTTATGTTAATTATACTACAATCTGACTGTGGGAAGAGGGATTGCACACAAAGATATTTTAATCCATTGGTCAAAACACACATTCATATTGACCCCAAGTCAGCCATAATAAGCCTGGTTTGTCAATAACTTAATGGATTTTAAAATTACTCAGTTTAAGTGCTTTAAAGTCTGTAAAGTACCAGTGAATACAACATAAATGTTTTTTTAATAGAACCATGAGAAACTGACCAATTCACAAAACCATTGAAGCATGCCAGAAATTGGGCTGAAGTCATCTATGTTTGCTATTTTTCCATGGTAAATTGCTTAGCAGGAATGTGAAACAAATCCATTCCTCTTCTATGGAGACCCGTCTCCATCTACTCAAATAATGATTTCTGCATGAGAAAATGGCCACTTGGATCTCTAAAAATTATTTCCATTTTATGAAAAGTCCTTAATCCTTCATATTTTGGAAATAAACAGTTGGATGCTAGTGTGGCAATTTCACAGAATTCATATGAAACACACCTTTCTGCTCTACAATTGCAAAGTATTTCAATTAATGATTATTAATAAAAAAATAATGAATTTCATAGCTGAAATCGTTAGAAATAAGAAATTATCCTGATATCTTTCCATTGGTGATGCTTTAGAATAAAGCTACTTTCTTAAAACAACTGCCTTATAATTTTCTCACATAAGACCAGGGGTCTTCAAACTTGGCCTTTTTATGACTTGTAGACTTCCAACTCCCAGAATTCCTCAGCTAGGCATGCTGGCTGAGGAATTCTGGGAATTGAAGTCCACAAGTCATAAAAGTCCACAAGTTTGAAGACCCCTGCATAAGACAGACTAAATTATTCTGACTCCCCAAATACTAGGATAGCCCTTCTTTTGCTGTATTGATCATTTAAATAGTAAGCGGCAGTAACAAAGGGAGCTTATACATGTTTGTTATGCTGTCTATTGGTCACAAGCAAAAAAACAAAGTTTGAGAGTTTTGAAAACCCCTTTTTCAAACCCTTCACTAGGTACTACAAAATCATTGGTACAAAAGCCATACAAAGAAACCTTGATGTAGTGAGATAATTTCTGATCTCACTGCCACACTGTAAAAGTATTTAATAAAAAGATAATAAAAAGGGAACTTCTTGGGCTCTGAGCCACTTGAATTATATTGGTTGACCATAAAACATACAATATCAAATACTTTATCCAATTACATACTTTATCCCCAGTACTCTAAGTCAGGAGAAAGAAAACAATTTATTTAAATCTTCTCCAGAGTGTTTGGTTAATTGATGATTTGGGGTTATTACTTATCCCTGATTAACTATCTCTAATAATGGACCTTATGCTTCTCTGAGCCTGATAAAAGATCTCCTTTAGGACAATTACTTATATATTATTTTTTTTAAAAAAATCATTGATTGAAATAACAGTTGCATATTTTCAGTTATAGCGATGCAATTTTAGAAATGCCTAATTAAAATGTAAATTGGAAAGATTTCACCATATCAGAAAAGAATCTAATCAGAAGAGCTCTGGTGCTTGTTCATTCTACTATCTACAGTATTTGCTGCTGGGGATCATTTCAAAGCCCATCTTTAGACAAATTTGATTTGGACACTGTAAATCTTCTAATAAAGACTGTCCTCTCTAAAGTAGGTCAGACATCCACTTTACTTACATTGTTTTCAGTGTGTTGTAGGTTACAACAAACTGAGATTAAAATGATCTTAGTCTGTAGTGGGATTCAAATATGTGAACAACCGGTTCTCTGTGGGGTGGATGCTGCTTCTGGAAGTCCATTCTGGCCCTGGGCAACAAAAAATTAGCTACCGGTTCTGCCGAAGTGGTGAGAACTGGCTGAATCCCACCACTGATCTTAGTGTATATTTGAAAACAGAGTCATTAAACTAAATGCTTATCCTGAATATCAACGCTTGTATGTGAATGCATGTTGTGGAAACATTTTGCCTTTTGTTAATCAAGAAAAAGTAGAGAGTAGAAATAATGCATTCAGCTGAGTTAGCCTTCCTTTGTTTTCTGAGTCTTGTTATTCAGGTTAGGTAGGACAGGTTTTCTAGTTGTGTTGAGCATTAACTTCCAGTATTCCCAGTCATCCGTGCGCCATGGTGGCAGGAAATTCTGAGAGCTGAGGTCCAACAGATTTGGATGGCACCTAATTGAAGAAGAGTACAGTAAGACAAGAATGTACTAGTATTATGGTTGGTCACATAGCCAGATATTTAGACTAATTTTCACATGTTTATCCACTTATCAAGTGCTTATCTTGGGATAGGCAGATGTTGTTTTATGGTGTTAAACCCATTGTTGCAGTTTCTAAATTTTTGGGTATGGCACTCAGTGTGCTGATAACCACTGGGACTATCATGGTTGGTTTATGCCATAATCTTTCAACTTCAGTTTTCAAATCCTGGTATTTTCTGATCTTCTATAATTCTTTATCTTCTATTCTACTGTCTTCTGATATTGCTGCATCCATTATTCACACTTTCTTCTTTTCAACCACAATTATATCTGGTTATTCTGAACCAAGACTTTGTCACTTTATATTTGAAAATTCCATAATATTTTAATCTGCTCATTTTTTTTTTACTAATTTTTCAACTGCATGTTCGAACCATTTTTTTTTATACTGACACATGATAATTTTTGCAGATGTTCCAGTGTTTCATTTTGGCAACTGTGTTATATGATTATTTATTATTAGCTTGTGTGATCTTCTTCTATGAGCTGAATATATATCTTTTGCTTCTTTGAGTAAACTTCACTTTGAATCATTTGATGATTTTTCAATTCTGTCCTTCATTGCATTAGTTTGAATAGCTTGCTCTTGAGCCACCAAAATCAAGCCTTCAGTTTCTTTTTTTAAAAATGTTCCAGCTTAAAGAATGTATCTGAAAATCCTAAGATACTTATGTTGTTCCTTTACTTCCTGCTAATTCCAAAAAATGTAAGTGATGAGAAGAAGTAGGGCTAGATAATGAGAGGTAAGAACATCCTCATGGTGCATGAGATGATCTTACTTTTGCTAAGAAAAAGGCCAAGTTATGTAAAGATGACTATATAGTTAAGTGGTTGGAGTTTGCTATTATTGTTTTATTACTATTATTTTCTAAGTGTTTAATATTGAGTTCCTCATCCATCACAACTGCAAGATGGACAGCTACATGAATTGATTTAGTAAATAAATAAACTTAAAATACTGTATTACTTTTGAATAACAAGTCAGTAAGACTTAATCCCCAAAGAGCCTTTATGATGTTACTTTATGTTTCTGCTTGTATAAATAGACAGAAGCTTTCCTGACACTCAGGTCAGCTTCCAGAAACACTTAACCAAATAAAGTGCTTATAAAATCTGACGCATTTCTTTTGAAAGTGGGAGAGTGGGAAAACATTCAATGTAATCACTTTAGTTTAGGGATTGGAGTGGTTAACTCCCTTCTAGCCCTGTCTATTATGGCAAGTGAGCTTGGAGACAAAATGGATGAAATGTATATAAAAAAACAAGACCATAGAAGCTGTGTTGCGGTCCATTTTTCATTCAGTTTTTTTAAAAGCTTGGAAACAGTCCTATAGAATGATGTGAGCTGAAATCAGGATTCACATCTTCTGAAATGCCAGATGGTAGGAAGTGTAGGAATATTCTGATCTGAAAGAGGAAAGAAAGAGAGAGAGAGAGAGGTTAAGTATGGAGCTTCCGCCTTCCCCCAGTAAGGCTTTAGCACTCTTTCTTGTATGTTATATAGTTTAACATACAGGAAACATGATGCCCCTGTGGAGCTTAATAAAGGAAAAGTGATTGATCAGCTTGTACAGTGTATGTATTAAGGAGTATTAATTGCTGTACAGATAACGAGCAATGTGAAACTAATAGAAAATGCTATGACCACACTCTTCTATAATAATATTAAAATTTGCTGTTGAGTACAATATCGAAAGCAGAATTTAAACCAACATGAAGATTCCTTTGAAGGCCATGCTTTTTGCCATTCTACTAAGGTTTATGGTGTTTGAAAAAACATTCTGATTTATTTAGGAACCTTATCTTCATGGGAAGACTAGTTGTATGGGCAAAATTTCTCCATGAGTAATGCAAATCCTGACCAGGTCTTGATTATTTTGGGATCTTCAAATCTTCCTCCTTTAAGGGGACGAGGGGATGCAGAGGGAGGAGGGGGATTGTTTTTGATAATGATATCTCACATATTATATAAAACCACGGGGCATTTTTACAGTTTTCATCCTCCCTGAGACCAGACATCCATATACAGTATGTGCACCTGCGTTCAAAAAAATTAAGGTGGTGGTGTCCATGACCATGTGATTGAAGCATATTGTTTTTACATGTGGTAACATAAAAAGAGTAGAACTTCAGCCATGAAGTAGGGTCCAGCATCTTAACTTTTTTGACCCTCCACCCTCCTACAAACAATCCTCTCCCTACTCAAAGTTCATAAGAACCAGACATGGTAAAATTATTTCAAGAGTTGATACTGAAAAATCCCATAACTGCCTCTTCTAATCTACTTAGGCCAGCAATCATAAGTGAATTAGTACTAGACAGTGTCTAAAGATAAGTCCACCTTTCTCTGCACCACAAAGACCAGTGTTGGAGACAGTCTGAAACCCTGTTCTCGGAAGATCAGAGGGATCCTGATATTTACCTTTCTATTAGGGAAAGCGTAGACTTTCTGTCGAATATACTACCATTCTTATAGACAATCATTTTTTTGATATCTAAAACTACACACTCTAAAGTTTCATAGTAGATTCTAAGCACAAGCAATGTAATATTAGCACAATTTGAGTGGATTAAGCTATGAATTCTTACACTATCTCTTCATCATTGCACGTAGTTCCCCAAAGCTTGTTTAGTTTGGATTTCTATCCAAACTGTAATTTTCATGTTCCTCTGCTCAAAATATTGACATAATTTTGAAGAGGAACTTGCATTTGTACATTTAATTTATTTAGATTGGACTAAACAGTCAGGAGCAAAAGAATAAGATCTAAAAAATACCCCAGTTGACTTAATATAGATTGTTTAGGGTTGGAAAAATAAATTCAGAATGATTCATTTGAAATTCAGAAGATACAAAAATCTTTTGCAGATGATGGCTTTTCTTACATGTTGCCCTTCATCTTTTTGCTGCGTAAAGTAACTTTTGCATAGCTGGTTACAGGAGGCTAAAACACATGAAGAACAGTTACAGGAATTGGATATGTCTATTTAAATGAAAAAAAGGACTGGGGTAATGTGATAGCAGTGTTCCAATATCTAACGGGCTGCCACAAAGAAGAACGACCTATTCTCCAAAGTACCTGAAGGCAGAACAAGAAACAATGGATGGAAAGTAATCAAGGAGAGAACCAACCCAGAAATAAGGAGAAATTTCCTGATAGTGAGAATAATTGCTTATAGCTACTCATACATTTGTTATCTCCCAAATGAACTATTGCAACCTGCTGTATGAGGGGCTGCCTTTGAAGACCATCCAGAAGCTACAATTGATTCAAAATGCAGCAGTATAGGTAGTTACGGATGTTTAAGACCCAGCTCTTTCTCTAGGCCTTTGGACCAAAGTAACTAGAATCCCCACGTTTAGGAAGTATAATGTAGTTTAGCTATGTTCACTATAAATTGGGTACTTTATTTTAATGATATGGGACTCCTCAATTTACAATCATTTGTTCAGCATTCAGTCATAGTGGTGCTGAACAAAGGGACAAAGGTTTCCCATGTACATTATTTTAATATCCCAGAATGATATAAGAGGTGATGCAGCATGAAAATGAAAACTATGTCACATAAAATCCATTGAAGCTGGGCAACTATAATAAAATTGAAATTAAAATTAAAATTTAAATTTAAATTTAAAATTAAAATTAAAATTAAAATTAAAATTAAAATGATAGATAGATAGATAGATAGATAGATAGATAGATAGATAGATAGATAGATAGATAGCTTCAGGCCCACACTGTGACTTAGCATGTATGTGTTCCTATAACATGTCAGAACAACATTACATTAAGAATATTATTACTAATTAAAGTGGCTGTTCTCACATTCTTTCCTGCTTATTTTTAACGGACCAAGGTAGGGATCCATGATGTCCTGATATGAATCCAGCAGCCGTTAAAAGAAGTTGTTGACACCAGACCCTTCTATCAACATTATGCTCTTGTTAAGTACATCACTGTCAGAAAAACAGGAAGGAATTTAGAACTTTTTACGATAAAAGGTAAGATGTAAATGGTTTGAAAAATTAAGTTAGAGTTAATAAAAAATGAATAGAAAGAGACTTTGCACGGCAAATCACATACAGAGCAGTGAGCTAGGTGTAGATGTTGTCAAAGAATTTTATGGTCTCAAAAGCCACACTTGCCCACTCCCAGTCCTTCTTTATTTATGTTCTTACATTAGTGAACTGTCCTCTGTAATGCTGGTATGTAATGTCCATTCAATGACAACTAAAAATATAAGAGACTAACATTATAATCTTAGCTATGTTCCCAAAGGACTCAACTAAGTCCCAAATGGGCTCATAGGATTTATTCTTCCTAGGTAAGAATGTATCAGATTACAGACTAAGACTTAGTAGTATCAAATGTGAAACTCTATACCACACTTTTTTACATTCTCAGTTATATAGAATAATTATATGACTAAAGACAATCTAAGAAGAAATGAAATGCCATTCTTCTTTCCCCTCCCCCACCCCAGTCCCATCACAACTCACTCTACTTTTAAGTTAGTTTGTTTTCATGAGTCTCTCCCTCCCCCCCTCCCCCAACCTTGCGTTACTTTATAACTTTGGTTTACCATTTTGAGTGGTATTTAATTGAGTTCATGTGCAAGCCTCTGGAGTTACAGCTTGTGGCTTCAATAAAACTGTTCTTATTTTCAAATAAAAGCAAATCCAAACAGCATTTGAGGCTTCTTGTTGGGCATGGGAAAAGAAGATGCAGCTGAATTTTTCTAAGTTAAGTGTCACTTTTCTAATGAATACCTTGAAATGAATCTTGCAAGACCATCAGGAGATTGTAGGAAATAGCAACCTAACACACTATTAGCAAATCATGCATTTTTACAGACTGTACTAACATGAACAGAGTTGAGTTTCTCTCTCTCTCTCTCTCTCTCTGTTTCTCAAACAATTCATAAGGTGGCAGACAACTAAATCTTTCAGGAATTCTGGTGCCACTGTCAAAATATTTTCCTGAAATCTCTGTCCTTGGGAACACACAGTATGCCAACCAACCGAGCAGAAGGTCCCTGTCAGATGGTATGAAAAAACTACAGAAAAAGGAAGTTAACCTCTTCCTTTTTTCAGGACATTACCCCAGCATTCTAAGTGGTAAAAATAAAATAAAATAAAAAAAATTGCCACTGACATTTTGTCAGCCTGCTTATAGCTACTCTGATATATATTCTGCAGTCTGGTAACTATTATGGTGAGGCAATCAATATTTCTCTCTTCAACAGAGGGGTATAAATAATGATTTCCAATAAAACCTAATTCAGACTGTTCTGACTAGAGAGAAGAGACAAGTCATTGAGAACGGTGCACTTAAAGCGTCCTTCTTTTTAAAAGCCTGAATAATGGAAGAAGATCTAGTGATAAGGTGTGGGAGAGAACATGTGCTCATGCATGCATGCATATATACACAGAGAGACACACAAGGATTTGGCCCAGAGCAGTCTGCTCTACTAATGGCTGTAAGCTGATACCCATAATGAAATAAAAATGCCTCATCCTAAGCACATAGCTCCACAATTATTACCAGCACTGGGCCTTCTTTACAGTCTAAACAATGTGCACTGGAACTATAGTTTCTCCATCAGAAAAACAGGGCCAAAGTCTGCACAAATAAAGGAAGATGCTTATTTTTATGGGACATATTTTTGCCCTTTTAGTAACCTCTCAGTGGTGGTTTTGGAGGCAGTGTCTGCCATTTTAAATGTAATAAGCAGGAAGGAGGAAGTGTAATGCAGAAGCTAATACAATGTTGGAAGAATAAGCTTTATAAAACACACCTGTACCAACACACGGATAGACAGACCTGCTTGTCTATCCATCCAGGACTCTTACCTATGGTCTGCATATATCTATACTGTGTACCAGAGAAATAATTGTATTGTTGATTTACATTTAATTTATCCCATCTGCATAGGTGATCTATCCCATAGGTAGGCAAAATAAAAATAGCAACCTAGAAGTAAGGAGAAATTTCCTGACAGTTACAACAATTAATCAGTGGAATGACTTGCCTGCAGAACTTGTGGGAGCTTCAGCACTGAAAGCTTTTAAGAAGAGACTGGACAACCATTCGTCTGAAATGGTATAAGGTTTCCTACCTGAGCAGGGAGTTTGACTAGAAGACGTCCAAGGTCCCTTCCAACTCTCATATTCTGTTTAAAAAGATACCGTTCTGTTAAAAAAAAACATGTTGTGAAGCAGATGAACTAAAAATAGTTCCAAAAATATTAACGGTTCATAAGAAAATGCAGTAGAAGATTGGAAACTATCTGGACACACACACACACACACACACACACACACAGAGAGAGAGAGAGAGAGAGAAGGAGAGAGAGAGAGAGAGAGAGAGAGAATAAAAGACTGAATATCACTATTGGATTTATTGCACAATATTTATGTATTTTTAATACACACACATGATCACTATCATATATATCTACAATTTACTTTTTAAGATATTTTTTTTCTTTTCAGAACTATATATTTTGGATGCAGTGATTTATCTCAATCCTTAGTAGTCCAGTGTTTTTCAATGTTTCTTCCTTATTTCTTACCACATAATTTCTGTTTTGGACAGAAAGTTAGATGTCATTACAAAGAGCAGAGATGCCAGATTTTAGCTTGGAAATGTGTCTGTTTGAATTCTAAGAGTTAATCAGACATAGTTATGGCATGGAATATCTTTATGTAAATCAGATCTATTTCTTTTTCATAAAATATCGGGGATATGAAAAAATATAATTCTTTATGAAGTTCACTTATTTAGCAAGTTCATTGTGCAAGTGGTATTTGGTTATTGAATACAAAGGATGTTTCAGTTCCTCCTCTCCATTCTTGTATCTGCTTTCAAAGGAAAATTGTTTTGTGGTTTAATTGTTCTTTTATTCTAAGATTATCTCCTTGCTTACAACAACATTACTTCTCCTAATATAACAGTGTGCCTATCCTAATATAACAGAGGGCCTCCTCAGGGTGCCACCGGTCAGAGAATGTCGTCTGGTGGCCCCCAGGGGGAGGTCCTTCTCTGTGGGCGCCCCGGATTTATGGAATCAGTTGCTGGTCGAGCTCTGGATGGCGCCCGACCTTCGCTCCTTCCGACGCGATCTGAAGACTCACTTATTTGAACAAGCCGGCCTTGCCTGATGGGGGATGGGTTGGGATTTTACTGTTGTTTTTAATATATGTATTTATTGTTTTAGCTTGGGCATTGTGTTTAATTCTTTTTTAACTTTTGTATTTTTGTATTTTTATATGTTTGTCCTGTTCACCGCCCTGAGTCCTTCGGGAGAAGGGCGGTATATAAATAAAATTATTATTATTATTATTATTATTATTATTATTATTATTATTATTATTATTATTATTATTATTATTATTATTATTATTATTTATTAATAATAATTATCCTAAAATAGAACTATTAGTAAATTGCTCAAAAAGTTAGTCAAAGATTTCAGTTAAACCTTAACTGTCAACTAGACTCAGCTTCATCTTTTGCCTTTGAATCCTCTTCTCTCTATGGACATCTATGACAGAACATTGCGTAGTTCTCTTCCTGGCAAAGTGATTTCTATGCCAAGTCCTCTTTGAGGATCCTGAATCAAACTTGGAGTCTACATAACCAGCACCTGAGATGGCTTAGTTCTACGTTTGCTAGCTAGCCATTTTCATCTCCTGTTGTGAGTGCAACTTCCATACTACCAGTTTCTTGTCAGCCTCTTATCTAGTTCAATTTCTTCACCCTATGTGAGACACTCTCTATGTGTGATATTCTATTATCTGGTTATCTTCCAGCTATTTCCCAGGTTGAGATGGGAAATAGCTGTTCGTGTTCAAATACCTAGCAATTATGTTACAGGACAGCATATCCTTTATTTCTATAAGCTATAGAAAGTTGAGGTTTATCACTGTGCAACTTTGTTTTGATGATTCAGTTCATTTGTGATTCTTTCATCTCAGGGTGCTTTTTATTAATGACTGCTGCTTTTATTAAATGCTGGTGATGTTTAAATGGCATTGTTCACTTTTAACAGGCTATGGAGTAGCTTTAATTGGATAGAGAGTTTATATTAAGTGATATTGATAGCTATGAAATCTTGTAACCCATGTTTAAAAGGAGGTATTTTACCTCCCTCATTTTTAAAATACCACTTAACATTGAGCATACCATCTGCCTCTGCACACATACTTCAGTCCTAATGTTTTATTTCATTTTACAGTACACAAATGCAGCAATATACATACCAACTAAGGTTTTTTCCGTAAGTATTGTATTTTTTCAGATTTAGAATTCCCTTCAAGCATACTAATACTTTACTATGTCTGAATGGTACCATTTTGCTACATAGGAATATTAGGAGAATGAATTTGCTTTTAGAGTTAGCATATCTGTTGCTTCCATTTTTGTGAATTGTAAGGCATGTTTAGGAAGATGGCTTCTATTTAAAAATAAGTGAATACTGAGTTTTGTAAACTTAATAATACATCTCATATGTTTAACAGTTTAGTTTCATGTTATCACCCTAGTTCCAGTTTCCCATACTGCTTCAGGTGAAAGACACTATATGCCAAGTGCATTCAAACTGTATTGCCCAGGTTAAAGTGTTCATTCCTGGATCTCCTCACAGTTTGCAGTTATTTAATTTCAGTCAGAAGGAGCTCCTTCTGTTTCTCCCTCCAGGTATATCATCATCAAAGGGACGCGGTGGCTCAGTGGGTTAGGACACTGAGCTTGTCGATCAGAAGGTCGGCAGTTTGGCGGGTCGAATCCCGAGTGCCGCGTAACAGAATGAGCGCCTGTTACTTGTCCCAGCTTCTGCCAACCTAGCAGTTCGCAAGCACGTAAAAATGCAAGTAGAAAAATAGGGACCACTATGGTGGGAAGGTAACAGCATTCTGTGCGCCTTTGGCGTCTAGTCATGCCGGCCACATGACCACGGAGTCGTCCTCAGACAAGCGCTGGCTCTTCGGCTTTGAAACGGAGATGAGCACCGGCCCCTAGAGTCGGAAACGACTAGCACGCATGTGTGGGGGAACCTTTACCTTTACCTATATCATCATCAATCTTTCCTTGCACTTTTATGAACATCTCCCAACATGCAACATTTAAAAAAAAACTCAGTCTCCAGAGCTTTTACTGTTCAGTTATTAATAAACCTTCTTTTGATAACCTTCATTATAAGGCATAATGGAATCTCTCTCTCTTCATGTAAAAGGTAGATCTCATGTGCTTCAAACTGAAAGAGCAGAAAGACAGAACAGCAGCTGGTTTCCATCAATGAACAACTTTTTATGAGGGCATTCAGTCTTTTTGCCCTGCTTAAAAACCATTTCAAATACTCTCTAATTTTGGGGCTGCCAATCTCAGTCTACCCAACTCAAAGGCTTACACTGAAGAAATAAAATGATAAGGAGAATTATATATAGCCCCTGAACTGTCATTGGAAATAAATGTGTTAGCAACATTCAGTAACAATAGAATCTGAGATTATCGCATGATACTACTTGTCTGTGGAAAAAAGCCAAAGTATTTGCAACATGTTTGGTGTATTTTGTGTGTGTGTGTGTATGTATGTGTATGTATGTATGTATGTATGTATGTATGTATATGTATGCATGTGCATCTTCTTCATTTTCCATTTCCATTGCAAAAATCCCCTTTCTGGTGATAAGAATACAGAGAAAATGAAGCACATACCTACATATATGATTTGTAACACAGACAATCTGAGTAACTTTATCATTCCAGCTCATTATTTACTTCTTGGCTGGGCTCAGTAACTAACATCAGCATTTGTGAGTATTCATATGCGCAACACATATCACATTATTTGTAGCATTTTTATATGCAGGACTGAATTCTACAGGATATACCCCACAATATATTTATGTCTATGTCTCTGAAAATTGATAACTTATTTGCTATTGTGCTCAAACTTTTATACCACCTATTTTTTCTTATTAAATATCAGGATGAAGCATTTTTGCTAGTTAGGCTAGTGTTAACGGATTTCTAATTTAAAATATAAATTTACTACCTTAATATGCATAAATTGTAAACCACCCTAGAGAGTAACTTAACAGCAGCAAGAGGTCTGATATTAATCTATCTTTTACAGCTCTTTTTTATGTGTAGTTATTTCAATTTCCTTGAACTTACAAGTGCTGGGTCTCTAGCAGGATAGATTCTGTTCCATGTGGAGTTGCCGCAGACTGTTAAACATATGCAGTAAATAAATTACAGGCCTACATTTTCAGGAAATAATGTTTTCCTACAGACAAAACTATTGGTGTATTTCTGGTTTGCTTTATTCTCAACTTGAGGGTTAGAAAGAGTTCACTAGATTTCATCTTAACTCTTAACCTTTTTACAATTTAGAATTCCAGAAAACTGCAGGAATGAAATATATGTTTACTGGAAGTTTTGCAATGTAAATTTAAGCACTGGTGAGCAGCATCTTTTAAAATGTATATAAGAAACATTTTCATTTGGTAATGAAATTTAATTGCTGCCATTTTCAGATTTGGCAACTACTCTAGTAAATGTTTAGATACTGAAAAAACAAATAACATGTCAATCCCAGAAGAAAATAATATTTGATTTAATGTAATTAAACTGTAAAACAACTATAGCTAGAATGTTAAAATCATTAATTCTATCATGATCATTATCACTGTTCACAGCTGTAATTTTAATAGGTTTTTAATGTTGCTTTTATTTGTACATTGGTTATTAATTTATTGATTTAATGGATTGTGTTGTTTTTCTTTTCATTTTGGATTTTTGCCATGGTCATTTAATTTATATTGCATATTTCTAATGTAGTTGTTGGCAGTAAGAAAAGATTCAGTGACATATAAATCTAATACAAAAGTAAACCATTTAAAGATATGTTGATCCTTGTAGCTGTCTAAGTTTGAAGCCTATATTTCCTTGGATCATAAACTGCCCATTCAATCTTAGGTTACTTTTTAAAAAGTTGTTTGGGTTCCCATACAGCCAAAGGCTTTAAATATCTAACTGATTGTGCCTTAAATAATAACACAAATAATAATATTACTATAACCCTTCATCAACTAAGAAAGCTAGTGGCAGAACGCTCCTTAAAAACAATGCCCAACAAAAACAGCAGAGACAAATAAGCAGTCATAATAAACTAAAATGATATTCAGTTAACTAATTTCCATAATACAGTATCTTTCCCTTATAGACAGACAGACAGACAATCTTTATTGTCATTTTTTACTGTGGACACAATGACACACATTAAAAATGAAATTCAGTTGCTTGCTCTCAAAGTGTACACATACATAACACACATTTAAACATACTATATACAACATGTATAGACCTACACCTTTATATATAAGTAACATAAAAATATTAATCACTGTCCATCTTGGATACATAACGGAAGGAGGAAGCTTTAGAGTTCACAAGGTTAATACGGTATGGAACAAAACTGTGACTGAATCTGGATGTTCTGCTTCAGATACCACGAAACCTCCCCCCAGAAGGTAACAAAGAAAACAGGTCGTGAAGAGGAGGTGTAGTGTCCCAGACAATCTTGTGGACCCTGCTGGCCCAGTGATGGAAATCTGCAAATCACAGCTGTTTCCAGAGGAGGCAGAGGAGGAGAGGACCTGGAGCTTATGGGGCGAAGGAACTGGATGAGGTTGTCGGCAGGCCCAGAGGAAGAGAGAGAGGCTTTTGGAGGAGTTGGTGGCGGCGGCAGCAGCGTGCTCCAGGGGCGAAAAGAAGCAAGGCCTCTTTAAGGAAAGGGTGGAAGAGTCAGGATCAGAAAAAGGAAAGAAGGCGAGGTTGTCAGAATACAAGCGAATTTGAGGGCTAATCCACATGGAGCCCCATTTCCATCTGTCCTGTTTGCCATCGTTCACTCCCTAAAATGGACAATGTGAAATTTGAGCGGGCCCCGAACAAGGAGTATATATCGGAGGTGGTGACCCTTTGAGAGCTGTATGCAATGAAATTTCATTTTGATGTATGCCAATTGGTGTACATTCAAAGTGACAATAAAGTTATCATTATATGCTATGTCCTGGATGGAAGGGAGGGAACTACCAATAATCTTTTCAGCTATCCTTACACACACACTAATGAGGGAATATATTGAATACTTTGTCACTAAAGTGACAAAAAGTATCTTTACAAAATCTTCAGTTGGGGTGCTTACACAAGTTGTAAAAGAAGAAGAAAAAAAGGAGAAAGGAAGACAGACTCAAAGATTGTAGAAGTGATAATTTATTTAGCTACATCTATGAACTCACTATATTTACTTTGGAGAGAATGGATCCTTCTTTGAAGACAGCTGGGTGGACTTTTAATAACATTTTACCACTACAGTTTATTTCAAATTCTAAAAAAATGATTTTCTATCATTTATTATTTTTAATGCCTTGTACAACAATCCATGTTTTTCAATTAAAAAATAAAGTGTGGAACGGCTTACAAATCTCTCCCTCTTTCTCTTTCTATAATCATTTTTCCACTCAATCCAATAAGGGTATTTTAATAATTCCTTAATGCACTGTTTGGTTTATGTCTCTTCATTTTGCCAAGGAGCCCTTAATTCTATTAAAACGAGAGTGAATGATTAACCAGATGAATTTGAATGGATCTTTTAAAAGAGTTGCTTTTCTATAATCAGTGTATTAAAAAATGTTCACGTCCATTTGCATTAAGGTCCTCATGGTTTTTGCTAGTTAAAAATGAAAGTCAAAAATCCAGGACTGATGCCTGATTGGCAAAAAGCCAATGAAGTGAAATTAAGAACACATGTTGAAAAATCCATTTGTGACAGCAGATCCATTTCTCAAAAATGGTAGCTTAAAGCTCTGTTTATTTCTATGGTTTTATTTTTTTTTCTTACCCCTCCCCCTTTGAATTTTCCTTATATCAATGACTTTTCCTTGACACATTGGTTTATTTCCCAGGGTTGGACCATGCTATCTGAAGGTTCTCTCATTTAGCTAAGCTGTAGTTAGCTATCGTTATGAGTAGTTGAATAGGACATAACTGAGTGTACACAATACTCCAGGCCAAAAACAAGCTGGATTATTGTGTTTAGTGGCCTAGGGCCACATTTATTATTTTTTGTATAGTAGAGTGATATTTGGACATCTTTTTTTATATAATTGTGACACCTTTGTTTTAGGGCTTACATTGCAGTAATCCCCCAAATGATGGGGAATCAAATCTTTCATATCTAGCAGGAAAATTTCTGAGAGATATAAAAAGGGATTCCCCTTGTTGCTTTGGTACTGCCGCGGTTGAATTTTGACTTTAAAAGACATATGAATTTAGTAATAGGTTATACAGTACATCTATATGTGGCTCCAATCAAGGATGAATATAGTAGACATTCCAGCATTTTTTTTAATTTTAATTCCATTTATATCCCGCCCTTCTCCGAAGACTCAGGGTGGCTTACAAGCTTAGCAATAGCCTTCATTCTATGTATATGCCTGCTTATTAGGGCTTTCACACACACCCCAAGCGGCATTATTACAAAGTCAGCTTAATTGCCCCCAACAATCTGGGTCCTCATTTTACCTACCTCGGAAGGATGGAAGGCTGAGTCAACCTTGAGCCTGGTGGGATGCGAACCTGTACTAATTGCAGGCAGCTGGTGTTACTTAAGGAGGCATTAGCCCACTGCTCCACCAAGGCTCTTTTAAATAACTGTACTGTACAATAAGATTTCAGAAGATTAATATTTTGTAAAAAAATAATTTACTATTGATCTTACAAAATATTAGTCAAAATATCTTTCTTCACTTTTCAGGGCCACAAAGTGCCACAGTTCACTTGGTGATTAACAAAAGTTCCTTGAAATCACCCTAAACAGTGTTTAACTGAAAAAAAAGGTGCAAGCCTTGTTCTCTCTTATGTGTAAACAGCTTAAAAATAATACAACTTATCTACCGTTGAAGTAATCAAACTCACAAGTAGGTGGTTTCCCTTCAGGAGGAGGCTATAAACTTTTATAAAAGATTAAAACTTTTATCAATGTTCTGCGGTGCTCACAACAGTGGAATAATTGTCTCTATTACCAGATGCCTTTTTAATCTATGTATTTTTAATCATGTTTTATGAATAATTAAGGATTGAATCATATGCAGAGCATCATCAGCTATGGTTTATCCCATAACAGAAATTATATAAAGGTAGGATTCCACTTGCTAAAAGGTGTCCACAAAAGAGACCTGAAATAAGATGGAGCAACGTATCAGAACAAGATCAGCAAGTATTCTGGGCTCAACTGGCAAAAAAAAAAAGCTCAAGACTGTATTGGTTAGAAACATGCAAGAGAGGCCTTCATCCTGCAGTGGGTAAGCAATGGCTAGAATGATAATGATGATAATAAAGTAGGCATAACTAGCTTAATCTTCAATTATCTCCGGCTTGGGTCTGGATTATCTAAGGGAACACCTGCTTCCGGCATCAACTTCCCATCGTCCTGTGCGCTCCCACAGGGAGGGCCTTCTCAGGGTACCACCGGTTAAGGAATGCCAGTGGGTTATTCCCAGGGGAAGGGCGTTCTCGGTGGGCGCGCCGGCCCTATGGAACCAACTTCCCACAGAACTCAGGACTGCCCCCGACCTTCGCTCATTTCGCCAGGACTTAAAAACCTGGTTCTTCGAGCTGTTTGGCCCAGACTGAGGGGTTTTAACTAATTTAATTTAATTGGGTTTTAGTTTAATTTTAGGGACAGTAATTTAATTATAGGTTTTAACTGCTTTTAATTTTTGTATGCTATGTATTTTAATTCTCCCTGTAAACTGCCCTGAGTCCTACGGGAATAGGGCGGTATATAAATTTAAATAATAAATAAATAAATAAATAAATAAATAAATAAATAAATAAATAAATAAATAAAAATTCTATTCAATAAGATGTCTGTCCATTTTCTGTCTCAGTAAAGATTATTATGTCTCACTTCAGTTCTAACTTTGTATTTAAAATTGGGTTTTCTAATGTGACCTGCAGAAAAGGCCCACACATATTCAGAACCCAATCTTTGTGGCCAATGGGACTCAATCAATGTTCCATCATTTTAGCGCATACATCCCAATGTATATTCCCCTACGGCACCATGATTCCTTTATGTCTCTGGAATATGAACCTCCTTTTCGTGCTTTATATATTTTCAAATGTGTTGCATATTACATTAAAGCCTCAAAATTCATTCTGATGTGCCTTTTGGATGTTCACATGAATATGAATTTCATTTGTTTACATTGTATGATTTCAGCTGGCAGCTGAGTTGTATGGCTATTTCAAAGGTATGCTTTTATGGTTGCAACATAAAGTGCCTTTGTTCAGCTTAAAACTAGCAAATCTAAATTTGTGGAGCCTGATTAGCTTGAGATAAGTCCATATGTATAGCTTAGATTTGAATGTGGCACTTTCAGGATAAAACCTTTTATACTTTAATAGAATAAATGTAACAGAATTGCACACTTGGCCACTTTTTTTAAAAAAAGAAAGAAAAAGAAACAGGTGTGATTTCAATTTATTCAGCAACTTACACACTTATTTCATTGTCACTGTGGTAATGCTTATATGTTTTTTTACTTATCAGCATTGTAATTGGTGTTTATACTTTGTGGCAAGCAGTCTTTTAGAGAAGGAAAAATGAAATGGAGTATGTATAAACCAATTGAAGCAGGCTTTGGGATCTGACATTGATTAACTACACAGGAGCAGGAAAGAGGGACCTACCTAGACCTTAAAGTAATTGCTCGCCTTTCCTTACCACTTTACAATGCATTGAAAAATTCAACCACTACATTATGAAAACTTCCATCAGAATTAGGTGCTTATCAACAATTATACATTACTTCATTTACATAGCCTTTGGTATCATTTCATGCTGAATATTTTGGATATCATGAATGCAAGCATTCACATTCCTCTTAGAAAAAAAGGACAAAAATGTTTTTTTTTAAAAAAAAATCACCCAGCTCCTGTGCTGTGCATTCTTTTATGATGGTTGGAATTTTGTGGTTTTTCTTTCCAGATGTATGTTTTAAGGAACTAAGTCCAAGGAAAGCAAAATGGAGGATGTGATTTTGGTCCAGATGAAAGCATTACCTCAAAAAGGTAAATTTAATCATTTGAAGGTGTTTCAAATTGTGTGGTTTTTTTTTAAAGACCCTAGTAAAATTTGCCAATCGTAGCATTGATCTAGGGAGGGCGTGAGGGTGTGGTAGAATAGGTTAGGAACATATGTATTGTATTTTAAAGAACTTTTTCAGTTAAAAAATAAAGTAGCTCATGTTGCTATACGGCCTGTTCATTGCACAATCGAAGGGGAATCCTATGTTCTACGTGAGATCTGCTAGCCATTATTTATGACTCCCAGGACCGGTCTAACCACTGTTTCTAAAAATCAGTGGGGAAACAGAAGAGGAGCTATGGCAAGTGAAGCAAGTGAAAAGAGATCTAAGGTAGAGGTGAGATAAAGCCAAAAGTGAATGCCATCAAGCACTAGTCAGAGTTCAAGTTCAGATCCACACAGTGGCAGTAAGAATGGCAAAGCATGTGTCCTTCCCCCCCCCACTTTTATTGCATAAAATAGCCCTTGGCTTATAACTATTTGTTTAGTGATCATTCAATGTCACAGTGGTACTGAATAAAGTGCCGTACAACCTATCCTTAAAATCATCGCAGCATCCCCTACATGATCATACATTGGGTCCTTGGCAACTGACATGTATTTACAATGGTTGCAGTGTTCTGGGGTCATGTCATGGCTATTTGTGACCTTCCCAGCCAGCTTCCAACAAGCAAGGATAATGAGGGAAGCTCTCTTCTAAACCATCATGTAGTTTGATTGACCTGTACAATCCCAGGGAACCACCAGATGACAGCAAACAGGTATTGTTTTCTGTATGTAAATCTTTCAATGTCAACCCATGCACAGAGAGCTAGGCATACCATTCTTATTATATTCAGCAACCAACCTACTTCGTGTTCCATAATTCAAGCCTACTTGCTTTATCACACAGTAAAATGTATAAATCAAATAAACTTTCTGTCGCCAGTTAGTTAGCCAGGTTAGGAATATGCCAGAAGGGTTAGAGGAATGCTATTTTATTATTTTGTATATAATAACAAATCCTGACAGCTTGTCACCCTTCTTTCCTCAACTAATTCAATAAAATTTTTATCATGAATAATCAAACCAAGACAGTTTTATATTTATATTCATTCCTGATTGGAAGTTCTGACCATAAAACTGATCATTTGGGGGGGAGGGGGATAAAATATATCTTAAGAAAAAGTGGGCATCAGGGGTGTTCACAGAATATGGGTAAAAAAGTCAAAGAGTCAAGATGACACCCAAAATAAGTAGGTGACCTTGATGGAGATACATAGGCAAAAGGGCTTAAAGTGTTTTTTTTCAAGTTCAGAAGGTCCAGATAACATTTGGAAGCAGCTGAGACAGATACCTCCCTAAATTACCAAACTATCAGGAAGAGGAGGAAGTGCAGTGCAATTAGACTTGTAAGATTCTGTCATAATAGCCATCGTAGTTTAGCCATCCTGCAGAATTAATGCCATGGTCTAGTCTACCTAGTGCACAGGTCTGCAACCTGCGGCTCCAGAGCCGCATGTGGCTCTTTCAGCCATCTCCTGTGGCTCCCAGTCTTCTGCCATGTGCAGTCCCCCCCAAAAAAAGTGGGACTAAAAAAGTTCAACCAATCAATTCAAATATGCAGGGTAGGTGCATATCTCACCTTGGCTCCACTCTTCAGTCAAACCCTGTTCTGCGCATGTGCGCATGTACGTGCATGCGAACGCATTTTTTTGCGGCTCCCAATTTTTCCTTTTGTGAGGGAACCGGTTCCGAATGGCTCTTTCACTGACCTAGTGGGATTGACCAATGGTATGATTGAAGCTTTATCCATTTTTATATGCCTCACAAAGACCGCTTCACTCCAGAAATGTTGTCTGGAATAGCTCAGTCTTCTGTAGCCTCTGGAATGCTCACCCACAGTGAGCCCAAATTCAACGGGGAGGCCTTTCCAATAATATGAAAGACATTGCTCATGTCTTGGAAAAAGGGAAAGGTTTGCCCTGTGCAGTTGCATCTATCTCTTTCTTAGCCAAGGGTGCCAGCATTGTCCAAAGACATTTCTGTAGGAATGTGGCCAGCAGGACTATACGTCGAGGCGCATGGACCGCTGTTGCCTTCCCACCGAAGTGGTGCTTATTAGTCTACTCACATTTGACGCTTTTGAACTGCAAGGTGGGCCGGAGCCAGAGCAAGTAACAGAAGCTCACCCCATCATGTAGTGCTTGGGTTTCAAACCCATCATGCAGTGCTTGGGTTTCCAGCTGACAACTTCAGCATCTTTAACTGCTGAGCCATCACAATATTTCTACAAAAGGAAAAAAAAGAAGAAGAAATGAAATATAAAATAAAGTACAACTACTTATTTCTAGATTTTGTCATCATATTTGACTTTCCTATCAAGATACACATAAAAGAATACAAGCATTTGGTTTCCATTGTTTGCAGTTGTACTCTCATTCCTTGAGCAGCTTTGCTTTAAAAAATCTTTTAACAGTTAAGTCTCATTCCACTTGCTCCTGATTGGAGAGACTCCCTGGCCGATATACCCTTTGCTGCAGTGCTGAAAAAGAACAGCAAGGATAAATAGGTAAATATTTGAAGTTCCTTGGTGAACAAATAAGGACTGGGTGATTATTTATTTATTTTATTCTGTCCTCAATCACATTCTAAACTCATAAAGGGGAATTGGGGGGGAAATAGCTCAATTTGCTATTTACTTAATAGAAGTGGGCAGAAGTGGTTTTCCAGCCAATCAGTGGTGCCTGGGGGGAGGATCAGGTGGGCAGGATAACAAAAGCTGGTTATAGTTCAAGCTCCGCCCCTTTTGTATAGGTATTGCAATATCTCTCACACTCACATACAAAAGGAGTAACATAATTCTTCAATGCTGCTTGTGTCATTTTGACACAAGCAGCAAGATCCTATAGATACCTATGATTCTAATAATGGATAAATTTTACTTTTAAGATGGCAGCTATGAAAAGCTGCCAAACTATCGAAGAAAATGAACGATCAGGACCTCTTAAGGCTCTGCTAGCAAGTGAATGCAATTGCACCCCTTTTCTGTCACCCTAGAAAAATGGCTGGATAACTTTGAAGAAGATAAGCAGAGATAGTTAATGCAAAATAAGTGACAACTTAGTCCCGGGAAAGAAAAACGGGTGAGAAAGACATTCAAAAGGGCCTGCCTTGATTTTGTTTAGTATGAGATGGGGAGAGGGAAACTCAAGCAAGCTTTCAAGTTCCTGTTTTTATGATACCCTATGACAGTAAAGTAGCATGCCTGTAATCCTTACACTCTCTTGAACAGGTGTCCCCAACTCCCAGTCTGCTGCCTGGTGCCGGGCCATAGCCCATTCGGAACCAGGCCAAAGAAGTGGTGGGCGAGCACATGCATGCGCTAGAAGCTAAATTTATGAAAGTGGCAAGTGCGTGCATGCCATCCCCTCTCCACCCTCTGCCTCCGCCTATCTGCCGAGCCAGAAAGATTGGAGATGACTGCTCTTGAAGACTTGAATTTGTTATTGTAGCTTTTTCTTCATATTTTATTTAATTTTGCTTTTCCTTTGTGGTATAATGGAATACCTTAAGACAGAGATCCCCAACCTTTTGGGCACCAGGAATCGGTTCCGTGGAGAAAGGTTTTTCCACGGAGCGGAGAGTGCGTGGGTTTGTGTGCTGCCTGCATCCCACGGATGGGGCTTTGCTTCTTTGTGCAGACCGGATGCTGGCATGCTGCGGCCTGGTACCAGTCCACAAATCAGGGGTTGGAGACCCCTGCCTTAAGAGAGTGTCTCTTGTATGGTGCAGTGCTATTCTTCAATATATTGTCCATTTTTACTTCCTGGGAGTCCATAGTTTTCCTATTTCTCTTCCATGCCCAGTCTTGGCATTCCATGCACATTCTGCTGCTCTTTGTCTTTGAACCTGATTATATACAGATTGAAATGGAATCTTTTATCCCAGCAGTCTAGGGGATAAAACAACATCTGGTTCTCAATATGTGGTGGGTCAAGAAGAAGCTCTGTGAGATCACTTAACTGGTATAAGTATTAAGGTCTTACCCTCAATATTTAGTGTAGTGTTTCATGCTGCCTCATTACTGCTGCAAACTGAAAATTTCTCTGATTTTTTATCTGCAGCTTCTGCTTCCGCATTTATCCTGGGATGGTGGAAGAGGGGGAGCGGGTGTATTTGTGTAAAAGCCAATTTATATGAGTTCTTTGTCCATGAATGTTCTTTTTCTCCTATTGGGATTTTACCTTTTTTTGCAAATTTACTATACATTTTTGATTTCTGCCCTCAATTTTAATCATTTCCAGATCAGTTGCCTTATTATACGGAGGTTGAATTCTACTTTCTAAATCCCATTCCACGGCAAGTGGCTTTTTTGAGAACTGTTAATGAGTAAGTTTGCTTATGATTTCACTGAAGATTACAATGCTACACTTATCTGAGAGTACATCTAACCAAAATTGGTGTGGCTTACTTCCAAGCGTGCATCTTCAAGAATACATTGGCTCTTTGAGTTTGCAACCTTGCTGACAGCATAGTCTATTCAATCCAGACTTAGCGATAGTTGAGTTTAGTGGTGCTTATTCTCAGGTAAGATGATACCTTTAGCAGCCTCCGTTCTTTCCAAGTAGTTCTACCCTTTAACTGTTATCTCTTAAAAAGCAGTTTTCTTCTGTCCTACGCACACTATTCATTCAGATTCTGCTAACTGTCCAGGGTTTTAAACATCCCACTATAAACAGGATCTTTAATAAATTGCAGTCTTGTAGAGACAAGATGTTCACAAAGCTTAATGTAATTTATGAATTGAAAATATGCTTGGCTTCCTTATTTACAACTCCTATTGCTGGCATATCGACTTTTTCATTGTAAAGCTGGAATGCTACGAGAGAACAAAACTTCCGTTCTGCAGGTGTGCCTGCCGCTTTCTGAGGCTAAGAACCTGACAAGACCAAACCATTTTACCTGCTTGAAAGAGGGAAATGAGGTCAAAGTAGCCAATAGAATTAACAGCCAGGTTTGCTTTGTGTTAGGAAAACAGTCTTTACACAGCACACTCTTCTGTACTAGACAAACTGCCTTTTACTTTTGAAAGAGTGGAATTGAAGCTGAACTTCTGGGTAGCATACTGTACAATAGAACTAAAATAATGTAGGTCTATATAAAACAATTATAATAGTTAGCTGCACAGTCAGCCAGATGTTTAAACTGGGCTTGAAATTTTTACCCATATATTGAGTTCTTCCCAATGACCTGGGATAGGCTGATGTGGTTGTTTAATGATGTTAAAGATATCATTGCAGGATGTAATCTGTTCCAAATAAAGCTGCCTTTTGCAATGGTGTCTCAGATGTTTTGGGATTGCACTCAAGGCATCTATCGCTATTGATATGGTTTTTGCTTTCTTTTGCTACAGTTGTTCTACTTTTATTTGCAGGTCTTGGTATTTTGTGATTTCCTCCAGTTCTTTTCTATTCTGCTGTCTCCAGATACTGTCACGTCTACTATACAGATGTGTTTTGCCTTTCTTATTGACCAGTGGCCCCTTCATGGATTACTGCCTTGTCATGGCGAAGGGAGTCACTGAAGCAGTAGGCGTGAGCTTAAATGGACTCCAGAAGATGGTAGAGGACAGGAAGGCCTGGAGGAACATTGTCCATAGGGTCACAATGGGTCGGACACGACTTCGCAACTAACAACAACAACAACAACAACAACAACATTGACCAGCGGTCCCCAACCTTTGTGGCTTGGTAGCCCAATGCAGTAGTGGGGAGAGGGGAACTGGGCTGTGTGAGTGGTGGGCTGGCATGTATGCACGTGTGCACAGCTCAACTTGCTCAAGTGATGGGCCGGCGCATGTGCATATGCGTGCAGCTCATGCATGCTGGCCCACCACTCATGCATCCCAGTTGCAAATAAGCCCCAACCCAGTAGTGGGCTGTAGCCTAGGGCTGTGGCCTGTTATTAATTGTTAAGTCTCGGATGTTATGTGGCAGGTGCTCATCTGTCTGAATTCTATGGTATTTTAGCTTCTTCATTTTCCATTACTTGCACCTATTTCTTGCACCCATTCCAGTGCACAGTTCTGTTAAATTCAATATTTCCAGATATTGAGGAAGTCTTTTAGATATTGCTCCAAAGGTTCCAATCACAACTGGTATAGCATTTCTTTTTTCCATAAGTGTTCAGTTTCAGTCTGCAGGTCCTGGTATTTCATATTTTTCCCCAATTGTTTTTCCTCACTTCTAGCATCATCTGGAATAGCAACATCAATGAACCAGACTTTCTTCTTTTCAGTAACTGTTATATCAGGTGTGTTATGAGCAAGATGCCTGTCTATCTAGCTCTTAAAATCCCATAAAATCTTAGTCCACTCATTTTCCAAAACCATCTTACTACATTCAGATTCAAACCTCTGGCAACTTAGTCATGATGCTTAATTCTGGCAACTTAGTCATGATGCTGCTTGTAGTCAGTTTGTGAAATTTTGCTGCAGCCACTGATCCGGTGGCCAATTATTTGATTCTTTTTACTGTAAAGGCAACCTTGCTGTTATTTGTTACATGTTGAATTTTTGCCTTCATGCAATTAGCTGACAAAGATGATTCTTGAGCTACTAAAATAAAACCTTTCAGTTTCTTAACCAACTCCATGTGAGGGGTTTTTTTAATCAGCTATTCTTTCTATATTCTTCATATACTGACCATGCATTAGTTTATTTCCCCAATTAACAAATTGGTTTTCAGCAGTCCCTTTTCTATAAAAAGGTAAAAGTTCCCCCGCACATGCGTGCTAGTCATTTCCGACTCTAGGGGCCGGTGCTCATCTCCGTTTCAAAGCCGAAGAGCCAGCACTTGTCCAAGGATGTCTCCATGGTCATGTGGCCGGCATGACTAGACGCCAAAGGCGCACGGAACGCTGTTACCTTCCCACCGTAGTGGTCCCTATTTTTCTACTTGCATTTTTACGTGCTTTTGAACTGCTAGGTGGGCAGAAGCTGGGATGAGTAACAGGCGCTCACTCTGTTACGCGGCACTCGGGATTCGACCCGCCAAACTGCTGACCTTCTGATCGACAAGCTCAGCGTCCTAACCCACTGAGCCAGCCTTAATTTTTGTTGTTTTAAAGAATTTTCCTTGATTGACTTCTTTCAGCAAGTTTCTTGGCTTTTCTTAATATAGTCATTCAGACCATGCTTTTCTTCACCTGTAGAAGTCCTCTTACAGCCCCCCCCTTTTGCTCTTGGCAAATGTAGCGGATCAATATCCGCAATACCACTTTCTGGGTGGAAAGCATTGTCATTAGTTTTCTTGTCTTCTAATTTAAGTTATCAAGTTACACGTTATTATTGAAAACTATTAAAAAGCACAAAGCTAAAAGAGAAGAAATATTGGCCAAAGAACAAATTACAACTGTATTCCACCAGTCCCTTGGGCATCACAAACCTTATGGCAAAACAAGGCTTGAGGGACTTCCAGAAAGTCAAAAGGGATGAAGCCAGCCTCATTTTGGGGGTAGGGGAGGAGAATATTCCATAAATAGGACCCACCAAATGTAGCTTCCTAGCCAAGAGGACCCACAGCATGGATTAACTGTAACATTGCTCTTCCATTAAAAGGGACCACGCTGCCCAGCATCATTGTTTCTTTTTCTAGTTCTTTTGGGAAGTGGAAGGAATTTAATTATTTCTAAAACAAAATCAAAAGTGAATGTAGAAGAGCCTGCTTTTAAAGAAAACTTCCACACTAGTGATTTATAGCTTCTACTAAAACCATTCAACCATCATTGTGGGCTATAATAGTAATGAGGACAGGCTTTATAGTACTTCAGCAATGGCCAGATGATGCTATGAGGAAGCTATAAGTCATTGGTAGTATGGGAAGGATTGAAAAATCATTTAATCTCTTGGACATCTTATTCCCCTGGCTGCCATTCTATTTAACACTAGCTTGGTGCATCCTGCAAGAGTTATAGAGCAATATTTCTGATTCAGATGAACAAAATTGGGCAGAGGGACTCAATGAGGCTTACATACAGGTACATGAGTGTGGGATTGCAGAGTTATGATGCAATCCTACACATGGCAACTCAGACATAAATTTCACCAAGTTAAAATGAGCATATTTCCAGGTTCTTGATACAGAATTGAAGCCTATTTGAAGTTGAAATTAAATCCTAATAATTAATACAGAATCTTTGGAAACAATGAAAAGCTTCTGAAATGGATCGGAAAGGAAAATATGAATAGAAATAGACTTTTTTTTGTTTCATGGAACCCACTGCAATAGTGCAGCTGTTGTTTCCATCTTTCATAGTGACAAATCCCTAAAATAATCTAAAGAGCATGTTCTTATATATAAGTCATTCACAACATCTGGAAAGATAGGGATGGCACAAGCCTGTAAATCATTTCTGTGTAAAAGTACTACAAAAACAATCAGAGCTGATTAAAATTCTGTATTGAACCCTTTATATATAGGCAGATTACTTATTTTATTTCTTCACTGTCTCTGTGTTTTGATGATCTCAAGAGAATCCATGAGACCGCAGTTGTAACTATACTCATTTTGTACTATGCTCTAAGCAGAACTTTTGAGGGTGGCGGGGGGAGGGGGGCAACTGTGAATATAATTAGACATGGGATACTTCTAACAGCTGGATGGATTTCACACATAGTCCCTAATTTACAAAACATTGGATTTGGCACCATTTCAGCCCTAGCCCTGCAAGTCATAATTTCTTTGACATATTTTTGGCATGGCAAATTATTTATGTATGAATATATATCATTGTAAATGGCGGAGGGAGGGAAATATTCTTCCCATACCTGGTTAGTGATAAATGAGCAACTTCAGAAGCAATGCCAGAAGTAAATAATGATCTTGCAAGGGCTCGTGTTCAAAATGTAAACTAATTTCTCTTTCTGTTTGGAAAAGAGCCTGCTCTAGAGTTCCACGTTGGCTGCAATACTTCTCTCAAGCTTTAATGAAATCAATTTGTGTGAGATTTACAAGAAAAATACATTAAAGAAGTGCCAGTGTGCCAAGAGTAGCTATTATAATACAGGCTGTATCAATTCTGCAATTTTTGTGTGATGTTATTTTTTTCCCCTCTGACATTGTCAGACAAAGCAAGGGACAAAGTAAAAAAAAAACATGACTAAGCTGTTGTTTGTTCTAGCATATAATAGGTTTGGAGATGATTGCTACCATATTGATTTTCCTAAACATAACATCTGCATGCATGCTAAGGCAGTGATCAATTGGTACAGAAGTATAGAAAGTAGATTACTTAATTAATAATATTAGTATTACTAATAGAAAGTATTGAAAGCAGATTACTTAATTCATTCAAAGAAAAGTATTACATAAAGCCAGCACAATAAAAAACTAGTGAAGTTTAAAAATACTAAATGCAAAAATTAGAGCAGTATTCATTTTGAAAAACAAAAACAGACTGAGAGTCTCCATAGACATTATGTTCTACACTTTACATAAAGGACTATTTTATTTTTATTTCCTCTTCAAAAGCCAAGCAAACTATTCTCCTCAATAGAGGAGAAATCACTTGAAGGGCAAAGTTGTAGAAATAATGACCCGGCTAGGAAATTGTAATTTTTAGTGAAACCTTTGTCCACATAATTATCATATTTTTTAAAAATACCATCCATTAAAAATTATATTTTTAATTTTTTAAAAAAATTAAAAATGGTATTTAAAAAATACCACATCTTAGAAAAAAATCCTGGAGCACTGGGGAACTACCAGAGGATTGGAAAAGAGCTGATGTGGTTCCCATCTTCAGAAAAGGGGGGGGGGGGGGGAAAACAGACCCAGGAAACAACAGACCCATCAGCCTAACATCAATGTCTGGGAAGATATTGGAAAAAATAATAATAATAAAACCCAGATCTGTGAATATCTAGGAACATATCACTAGTAGTCAGCATGGGTTTGTTAAAAACAGATCATGCCAAACCAATCTTATTTCATTCTTTGACAAAGTGACTAAATTAGTAGACCAGTGAAATGCTGTGGACATTGTATATTTAGACTTCAACAAGGCATTCGACAAAGTAGACCACAACCTAAGGTAAAGGTAAAGGTTCCCCCGCACATGCATGCTAGTCGTTTCTGACTCTAGGGGCCGGTGCTCATCTCTGTTTCAAAGCCGAACAGCCAGCGCTGGCTCTTGTCCGAGGACATCTCCATGGTCATGTGGCCATCATGACTAGATGCCAAAGGCACATGGAACGCTGTTACCTTCCCACCGTAGTGGTCCCTATTTTTCTACTTGCATTTTTATGTGCTTTCGAACTGCTAGGTTGGCAGAAGCTGGGACGAGTAACAGGCGCTAACAACCTACTTCTTGATAAACTAAAAGAATGTGGGATAGACAGCATCACCCCAAATGGATTTGTGACTGGCTGATAAATTGCACTCAATGAGTAGTCCTTAATGGTATTACATCTACATAGAGGGAAGTACTGTAAGCAGTGGGGTACCACAGGGTTCCATCTTAGGCCCAGTATTCTTCAATATTTTCATAAATGAGTTAGATGAGGGAACAGAAGGCGAACTCATCAGATTTGCAGATGACACTTCACCCCAGAAGACAAACTCAGGATCCAAAAAAGATCTTGACAGCCCTATCCGAAAAAATGAAATTTAATGTGGAGAAAAGCAAGATTTTACACCTAGGCAGGAAAAACCAAAGGTACAAGTACAGATTAGGCAAAACCTGGCTCAAAAACAGTAACTGGGAGAGAGACCTTGAAGTCCTAGTGGACAATCACTTAAGCATGAGCCAGCAGTTTGTGACAGCAGCCAAAAAAGCTAACACAATCCTTGATTGTTTAAACAGAGGCAGAGAATCAAAATCATGTGAAATATTAGTACCGCTTTATAAATTCCTAGTAAGACCACATCTGGAATAGTGCATCCAGTTTTGGTCCCCACATTACAAAAAAAAAATATGTTGAGACTTTGGAAAAAGGGCAAAGAAGAGCAACTAATATGATTAAGGGCCTGGAGACTGAAACATATGAAGAACGGTTGCAGGAATTGGGTATGGCCAGTCTGGAGAAAAGAAGGACTAGGGAGGACATTTATTTATGTATTTATTATTTATTTTAATTCCATTTATATCCCGCCCTTCTCCGAAGACTCAGGGCGGCTTACAAGCTTAGCAGTAGCCTTCATTCTATGTATATGCCTGCTTGTTAGGGCTTTCACACACACCCCAAGCGGCATTATTACAAAGTCAGCTTATTGCCCCCAACAATCTGGGTCCTCATTTTACCTACCTGGGAAGGATGGAAGGCTGAGTCAACCTTGAGCCTGGTGGGACTCGAACCTGCACTAATTGCAGGCAGCTGGTGTTACTTAAGGAGGCATCAGCCCACTGCTCCACCAAGGCTCATGATAGCAGTATTACAGTATTTGAGGGCTGCCACAAAGAAGAGGAGGAACAACTTATTTTCCAAAGCACCCGAAGGCAAGAAAGGAAACAATGGATGGAAACTAATCAAGGAGAGAAACAAGCTGGAGTTAAGGAGAAACTTCCTAACAGTGAGGACAATTAACCAGTGGAACAGTTTGCTTTCAGAAGTTGTGGCTGCTTCATCACTGGAGGGTTTTTTTTTAAAGAAAGACTGGATAGCTCCCTGTCTGAAATGGTGTAGGGTCTCCTGCTTGAGCAGGGGGTTGGACTAGAAGACCTTCAAGGCCCTTCCAGCTCTATTCTGATTGATTGATTGTGTATTATATCTGTAAACAGTATTAATATATATAAGTTAACAAGTTATTCCGGGTATACGATGAGGGAATACAAATCTGACAGGAGAACACGCGGGAACTTTGACAGCTGTCAAAGTTCCCCGCACGGCGCAGGCGCAGCCACTGACAGCTCGCGGCTGTCAAAACACCGAGCCATGCGGAAGCAAGAACTGTCAAGAGCAGACGGCGCGGATTGGTCCGGATAGACGCGGCGCCAAAATGAACGTTCCTGATTGGCCCTCACTGACAGCTGCCGGCTATAAAAGCCGGACGAGTTATTCTGTTTTTGCCTTGTTCTAAATAAACCTTTAGTTAAGTAGCCTGTCGTCCCGAGTGGTCCTTCGGCTACTTCACTGGCGACGAAGGTGGGATCGCTCCTGAGCTGAAGTCACGGCCGAGGAAGAGAGTTCCCGGCCAGAGCTGTCACTGGAAGTTTTAACTTCCAACGGAGCGAGACCTAGGACCGGACGACATGGCAAACTTCGGGCGTGTGAGGGAATTCGATACCCGCCATCCCGAGAGATGGCAATCACACCTGGGGCAAGTCGAGGGATTTCTCCTCGTCAGCAAAATCACCGACGACAGAGCAAAGGCCGCCGCTCTCCTATACATCAGCGGACCCCCAGTATACGACGCTGCCGTCGGGCTGTTTAGCCCGGTACCCATCACCGAAGTCTCCTACGCGGACCTGGTGGACCAGCTTAACAAGCATTATATGCCGGCCCGCTCAGAACTGTACCGGCGTGTACAATTCGCCCAGAAGAAACAGCGACCAGATGAACCCGCAAACGATTTCATCGCTGGGGTCAGACACGCCGCGCGGAACTGCTGCTTCCCCGACCTGGAAGACCGCATCAGAGACCAGGTGGTGATCGGGTTGAGGGACGAGCGACTACAGAAGAAACTGACATCTAAACCCGACATGAGTCTGGCAGAATTGACCCGAGAAATTATGGCCTACGAGTATAACCACAAGAAGAAATCAACTACCACGACCCCAGAGAGCCCAGCGACCGTATACCAAGAGAGCGCAACTCTCAGTGACAGCGACGAATCGGTGGACTTCACTGATGGGGAAGCCCTTCAGCGCAGAATGGAACGCAGACAACAGAGAAGAAGCGACACATCGGATCGCCGAAGAACCAGGAACCCCCCTCCACCACCGCCGTGTTACGAGCAACGGGCCGCCTGCGCCAGCTGCGGGGGCAATCATGCCCGTGGAAGCTGCCGGTTCAGAAACGCTAAGTGCCACAATTGCGGAAAGACTGGCCACATCAAACCGGTGTGCCGAAGCCGGGGCCGCGACAACGTGAACGATCTGGAGGCCAATTCCCCAGGTAGGCCAGCTACCCGGGGCAACATAGAAAAAACGCCAGGGGCCCTGGTAGAAACAATTGATAAGGTACACAGCCTAAGCTCAAAGGTGAGGATCAGGGTAAAAATTCAGGGAGTCCCCTGCCCCATGGAGGTGGACTCCGGGTCAGCAGTCTCCTTAATCTCATTCAAAACATATCAGGAGATCTGCCAACAAAGCAAGGGAAAAATTCCTCTGAGGCAAACCCAGGTCCACCTAGCAGATTTCCAAAAAACCCCCATTCCTCTGGAAGGGAAGGCTAGGGTTGCTGTGGAGTACAAAAAATTCAAGGGCCCCCTAGAAGTTCTAGTGACGCCAGGGAACCGCACCAACCTGATAGGGCTGAACTGGTTCGGGCCTCTAGGGATCGCCATTACTGGGGTAAATACAGTCCAATCCTCTAGCCTCGAAGCCGTTTGCAACAAGTATGCAGACGTCTTCGATGGCACCCTAGGAAAATACACCGGTCCCCCTATCTCTTTACAATTAAACCCACCAATCCAACCCATAAAGATAAGAGCTAGGAGAGTACCATTTGCCCTTAAAGAAAAAATAGAAAATGAACTAGAACGCCTCGTAGGTCTCGGGGTGCTCGAACCTACGGAAGGGGGAAGCTGGGAGACCCCAATAGTCACCCCAGTTAAACCTAACGGGGAAATAAGATTATGCGCGGACTATAAGGCGACCCTCAACCTAGCTCTCAGCCCCCATGCTTACCCGGTGCCAGCGGTAAGGGACGTATTTGCTTCCATCTGCTCCGGCGCCATTTTTGCAAAACTCGATTTGACGCAGGCGTATTTGCAACTGCCTGTCACAAATGACACCGCGGAAGCCCAAACAATTGTCACCCACCGCGGTGCCTTTAAAGTAAAAAGGCTCCAATTCGGCATATCGGCAGCCCCGGGTATCTTCCAGAGTATCATGGAGAAAACCCTGAAAGGAATACCCGGGGTCTGCCCCTATTTCGACGATGTTCTCATCGCCGGAGAAAACGAAGCAAACTTAGCTGACAGACTGTCAGCTGTGCTGAGCCGGCTCAGAGAAGCTGGTCTCAAACTTAAACGGGAAAAGTGCTCCATTGGAGTCACATCCACAGAATTCCTAGGGTACAAAATAGACGGCCAAGGCATCCACCCCACCACAGAAAAACTAAGGGCTATTCAAACAGCACCAAGCCCAAGGAATAAACAAGAACTCCAAGCCTTTTTAGGATTATTAAACTTTTATCACGCTTTCCTTCCCCACAAAGCCACTATCGCGGAGCCTCTGCATAGGCTCCTGGACAAGGGAACTGCCTGGTCCTGGACCAAAACACATGAAAATAGCTTTCAATCATTAAAAAAGATTATTTGTAACAGTTCAACGATCACCCTTTTCCGAGAAGACACACCAATATGCATCGCTTGCGATGCATCTCCCTATGGGATTGGGGCAGTGTTAAGTCATTTATACAAGGACAGCACCCAAAGACCCATAGCCTTTTATTCACGCACTCTGTCAAAAGCAGAAAGGAATTACGCACAAATAGACAGAGAAGCCCTAGCAATAGTCGCAGGGGTTAAAAAATTTCATGACTACCTCTATGGGAGACCCTTTACCATATTCACAGATCACAAACCCCTACTGGGAATATTCACATGGAATAAAGCAACACCTCAGATTCTCTCACCGAGAATACTACGGTGGTCCACCTTCTTATCTGCCTATTCTTATCAGTTAATACATAAACCAGGAAAGGAATTAGGACACGCAGACTGCCTCAGCAGACTGCCAATTCAAAGCAAGGACCCAGACCCAGCCCCAGCTGGACTGATTCTAGCAATCTCCCAACTTCCAGACTGTCCCCTCTCTGCAAAAATTATAGCTAACAACTCAGCTAAAGACAAAATACTCAGCAGAATTCTCAGGTGGGCCACAACAGGTTGGCCAGCACAAAACCCACACCCCCAATTCCAGCCTTACTATAACAGGAAAAATGAAATATCTTCACATAGGGGATGCCTTCTATGGGGAAATTGAGTCATAATACCTAATAGGAACATAAACCAAACATTAGACATCTTACACGAAGGACATCCAGGCATTGTCAAGATGAAAGCTATGGCCAGAAGTTATGTCTGGTGGCCTGGCATAGATAAAGAGATAGAAAAATACGTAGGAGGGTGCTACACCTGTCAAGCAACACGAAGCGAGCCACCCCAAGCACCAATTCACAAATGGGAAACTACAAAAAACCCATGGTCACGCATACATTTAGATTTCGCAGGACCTATCCAGGGACAGAGTTTCCTAATTGTAGTGGACAGCTATTCCAAATGGTTAGAAGTCACTCCCCTTAGAAAAACAACGTCAGGAGCCACTATACAGGCCCTAAGGAAAATATTCGCCACACATGGCCTCCCAGACACCATGGTTTCAGACAATGGACCTCAATTCACCTCTCGTGAATTTCAGATATTCGCTATGAAGAATTGTATTAGGCTGGTCACATCTGCACCGTTCCACCCATCGACGAACGGGATGGCTGAAATTATGGTGCGTTCCACAAAAGAAGCTTTGAAAAAATTCGTCAAGGGGAACTGGCAGCGGCGACTCAGCCAGTTCCTAATGTCACAACACGCAACTCCATGCGCAACAACAGGCAAATCTCCCGCGGAACTAAGATGGGGGAGGAGACTGATAACGCGGCTCGACAGACTACATCCTGACACATACCCGGAAGAAAACAATCACCCCCACCCAAACCGCACACTCCAACCTGGGCAAATGATATGGGCACGGTCCTACACAGACAAAAACAAATGGGTCCAAGGGACAGTGCTAAAACAAACAGGGCCCATTTCTTATCTAATATCCACACAAACTCACGGCAATCTACACCGCCATATCGATCAACTCAGGCCAAGACAACCACCACACAACCCAGAACCCCAACCAGAGGAACACGAACCGCAAGCCCCCGCAGAAATACTGCCGATACCAAATCAAGAGGAAGAGGGGCAAGGAAACTTACTACCGGCAGAAACAGACATCGCCCCACTTCCACGACGCTCCAACAGGAACCGAAGAGCCCCCACCTACTTAAAGGACTACCAGTGGGCAGGTTCCAACGACCAAGGGGGAGGAAACGCTCCAGGGGAGGGGTAAGGGGTGTATTATATCTGTAAACAGTATTAATATATATAAGTTAACAAGTTATTCCGGTTATACGATGAGGGAATACAAATCTGACAGGAGAACACGCGGGAACTTTGACAGCTGTCAAAGTTCCCCGCACGGCGCAGGCGCAGCCACTGACAGCTCGCGGCTGTCAAAACACCGAGCCATGCGGAAGCAAGAACTGTCAAGAGCAGACGGCGCGGATTGGTCCGGATAGACGCGGCGCCAAAATGAACGTTCCTGATTGGCTCTCACTGACAGCTGCCGGCTATAAAAGCCGGACGAGTTATTCTGTTTTTGCCTTGTTCTAAATAAACCTTTAGTTAAGTAGCCTGTCGTCCCGAGTGGTCCTTCGGCTACTTCAGATTGATTGATTGATCAGGTCTAAATGCAAAAAATGGAGGGAGTACGAATAGAGATTTTAGAATGCCATCTTGGGAGGAAGAATTGATTTCATCCATCCTTTCCAATATCAAAGGCTTACAAGTGGTATACATAGACAGAGGTTTGGACCTTGGGCATATCATTGTCATTATCTGATGGCACATCAGTATCTGAAACATTTTTCAATTACACATAGCTACAAGCAGTATTTATCCCTTCAGGTTTTGTGATGCCACAGCCCAGAGAAGGAATTAGAGTTATAAATTAATAAATACTTACGTGATATTACAGCATTATCCAAGTCAAATCTTTTTCATAAAAAGTATTAATGAACAAGAGATTGATTGTAATATGTTCTAATATTTGTGTACTACTAGAAATTCTAAAAAGGAGATCATATTAAGCAGAAGTGGCAGTGTCCTTCAACCTTTATGAACTTACGGTATTTTATGGTTTATATATAATGCCATGCACTGTTCAGTACCTTGTCCCTTGGTGGGATGTCAGTCCATGACTTAGGCTAAATATCTTAGCTCCTTCATTATTAAATCACATGCAAATATGTGAAATGGTGCAGTGACATGCCTGCTTCACACAATTAAACCACCCCTTGTTTCATTAGTGATCAAATGATGGATGTTAAGTAGTAGAGTAGGTGTCAAAACTGGCAAGTGGCCTACAGAGCATTGTGATCCTAGTCCTGCCCTTCTGTAAATACGTTAACATCCTACACATGTTCCTGGAGTGGAGTTTGGCCTGCAAGGCTCCTTCCGCTATTTTGCTAATGGTGATATGCTCCAACCCAGAAAATGCCACTGGTGCCACCCTCACCCCCGCCCCCAATCCAATAAATTGCCTTATGGTACAGTCCAATCATTGTATAATGAACTGGGAAGTGAAAGAGATGAACTGTCCACGTGTTGTTTTCCTTCCCTGAATCTTCAACCTGCTTGGACTTCCCAGTTGTAGGATGAGAGAGAATAGCTGAAAAGAGTCCTTATCAGCAGCGATACATAAATTCTGAAAGTAATCTCTCTTTCTTTCCTTTCCCTAAACTGCTTCCAAATGTCCAACATGGAGGCAAAACTGGGGTGGGGATGGGGGTGCTCCAGGGTGGATATGGTCTTCTTCACTGCCACTGAGGGGGAACACTTCATGCCTAGTATGAGTGTAAAACATTTTAACAGAATTTACGAGAGCGGTAGCTCTAGACAAAGTTCTCTTGTCAGCTGCATAGCTGTTATACCCATTGGCTTCATAGAGAATTGCATGCTGATGATGGATGTCAGGATTTGTTCCAACCAAATCTCTTAATTGTTTTCAGCTTCACCTCTCCTGGCACAGCGTATGGTTTTCATTCTGTGCAATGCACAGGATGCAAAAGAGAAGCATGCTTTTCCAGCTTCCCTTCATCATTTTGAGGGGCAGACCACCTTTGCCTGTATTTCTTGGAACTGACCTCTTGAAGCCAGTGGGGCTGCCTGCCAGGAAAATGTACGTAAGATGCAAGATCCAGATTTCACTTGTCTCAACAACACTGATTCGCTTCATACTTTAGAATAATACAGCTTTAAATACGGGATTCAGAGATAGCCATCAGGCTTAATAGTTAAAACCAGTTCCATAAGTTGTGATGCTGCTGCCATGACTACCGGCTTCCGAAAATGTGATAGTGTACGTGGGTAGGGCTGCTGCTGGCATGCATACAAATTCCATGTAGCGTCTTCACTCTCAAATTTTTATTTTTTTTTAAAAAAAGTATGAAATTTAACTACTGTACCTAAAAAAAATATGTAAGTCCTGCTGGGTTGTTAAGTATAGGTTATGACCTTGGTGATGCATAAAGTGTGCATGCATAAAGTCAGCATGCCTGTGCTATTGATATTGTATCTCTTCCCATTTTTACTTACAAGCATATGTGCAGAACTGTGCATTCTATTTTTTTTTCTCTTTGGCCAATATGAATGTAATTCAAGATATTGGAGAGCAGCAAGTAAAGTTAGACTAGTCATTCAGTTAGCAGCACCAGAAGAACAAATTATAACCTAACAATGAGTAATTTTGCTGTGTTGCTGAATTATAGCACCCAGCATTTCTGGCCATTGGTCATACTATAGCTGCTAAACATTGTCTTCCACCAACATCTGGAGAGCCACCAATTTCCTATCTCTGTAAACTCCTTCCCCACTTTAGCTGCTAATAGGAATGATTCCAATGGCTAGAGAAGAGGAGGAGTGCTAGGAACATGTAGTTAATTTTTTAGGATATTCAAAAATGTAAGGGTTAATATTTCTGAACAGAAATATTGCACTCTTTTCTGTTTGTTTTATTTATTTTTTTATTTATTTATTTTAGTCCCATTTATATCCCGCCCTTCTCCGAAGACTCAGGGCGGCTTACAATTTAAGCACAAACCAATGTGCTTAGCAATAGCCTTCATTCTACTGTATGTATATGCCTGCTTATTAGGGCTTTCGGGGGCGCCCAAGCAGCATTATTACAAAGTCAGCTTATTACCCCCAGCAGTCTGGGTCCTCATTTTACCTACCTTGGAAGGATGGAAGGCTGAGTCAACCTTTATCCTTAAAATCAGGACTTTTTTTCTCATAGAATGCTCAGAACGGAGTTCCAGCACCTTTTTTGGATGGAACCTTGTAGGGTAGGCAAGGCAGGTTGTATAACGTGTGTGAGTTCCGGCACCTTTTTCTTTTACAAAAAAAGCACTGCTTAAAATCATTATTAATATGTTAAATCAAAAAGCCAAACAGTTACCTTTTAGGCAGTGAGTTTGGCTTGCATGCGTATATGTAGCTCTTTTGGTTTATGATGGGGCAAAAAATCTTTTTCTGATATACAGTATCCTCACCAAAATCTGGCTTCCCCATATTAGTATCAGGAATAGTCAGAAGCAAAAGTGGGATTGTTCAGGGGGGAAAAAATAGTAAAGGAAAGTAAACTTCAATTCTTAGCTTAACTCGGTATTCATTAGAAGAAATAAATTCTTCTAATCAGGTTTTGTGCATTTTTTTTTCCACCCTCAGCTTTATAGTTAGCAATCAGAAAAGGCTGCATCAAGAACCTGGAACTTTAAAAGCAAGGCGATTGGGCGTGGAAGGATTAAATGTGTTTTGGGAGGGATATTCAATGTTTCAGTTCAGAAATGTAGGGGTCATTTAATCCTGGTTTATACAACAGGGTTTTTTTTTAAGGAAAAATCTATATGTTTGCCTTTATGTCTGTTTCCATACGTACATCACTTTTGAAATAGTAATAACTTTAATGCTTTTCTTATATCAACAAAGCACTTTTTAAAAAAAATATGAATAGTTAAGCAAAACTAAATATGAAGGACTATAAACTATAATGTTTAAAGAACAAGTTAAACCTTTATCATGATGAATCATATTGTTAGTCTTTCCTCTTGACCTATCTTAGCATTTGAAAATATATATATATTGCTGAGCCATGATGTGGTATCTTTCCATGAATACATGATTTATCTTTTTCCCAACTGTTTAATAACAATAGATCCAAAGCTCTTCATAAATGTGAAAATTCTGGATCTTGTTAATACAATTTACCAGCAAATGAATATTTCCAAATATTAAATACCTTCCAAGAACCTTGTTCACCATAATAAAAATGTGCAGTCATTAAGAAATTACTTAAGAATATAACTGAAACATACAACTAAAATGTTTTCAAACTTATTACATTTCCAATAAAAGAAAACCAATCTGTTAAAAATATCAACTGAGAAGTCTCATAAACCAAATGCTTAAAAACATTTTTGTTGACTTAACCATATTATAAGATCATAAGAAACACTGGATCTAGAGCTATGGATTTTGTGATTTCAGAAATATTTATCTGGGAGTCATTGACTAGTTAAGAAAGGCATTCAGTAAGAGATAGAACATCTCCTATTTGCTAGTCTCCCACTCAGGCCCATACTAACTGGTTCCTTACTCTACCCTATCCTACTCCACTTTTCAGAATAATTTGTGAAGAAAACATTGATCTGAAAGCTCAGTTACAATGGACAAGAGAACTGGTTTGTGCATAATGCTAGGATTGAATTTGAAAAACCCATAGTGGTTGAATTGTTACATGATGCTAGGCCATACCAGTTGGCTTTGCAAATCACTAGATTAAATGCATTAAGCCAGAAACAACCACACTTTGCTTAATGTGATATGTGAACTACAGTTGTAGATGAAGTATGAAGTTGAGGTAGAAAAATCCTCTCCTGGAACATTTCTTTCACTAGTTTCCTTAACAAAGATCTGCCAAGTCTCCACTAATCCAGTTTCCTTGTATAATTAAGATGCTTCTGGGTGTAATTCTCCTATGTCATCAGGCAAAAGTCATTGTAGATCTTTCCTATCTTCCCTTTCTTAGAAATTTCCTCAGGAAAGAAAGGAGGAGAAAAAAATGATGTGAAAAAATATGGCAGGATGTTAAATGAGAGGCATCATCAACTGGAAGATCCTGTAAAATTCCATGAGTGAGGAAGAGAAATTGCTCAGCAAAAGCCTGTCTGAAAAATCTTAACTTGTAGTTGATGAACCATGATTAGAAATTACTTATCTGGAGATCATTTAAATTAACATCTTAATTTAATTGAGAAATTCTTTGTGTATATTTTTAACAAGAAATGAAGCAATTCTTCCCTTTTCTTAAGAATATGAGCTTTGTTGCATCTCTTGTGGATAATAACTAAATCCCACTGGTTGAGCTTCTTAAATTCTTGATCATATTTTAAGAAGCAAATGCACTATATAAGCTGTTCTAATAGCCTTTTCAGAAAGGCTAAGTGGATGCTTGCATAGGTGATGACCCCTAAACCTTCCCTGTTGTTTATTTCAGATCTGCAATTATATTTTTTGCCCCAGAATTTAAGCTTTTAGAGGAGCTTTATGAATCCAGCTGCAGTGGTTATTGGTAGCTTTTATAGGCCCTTCAAACCAACAGGCCCATATGTCCTATGGTGTATGTTGATATCAAATCTCTCAAAGACATGCAACCGTTCATGAGGTGTGCTTGTAAATCCAATATTAAATGTACCAGCTGTACTCATAAACCCACATTAACAGCTTTCTTTCAGTTGCCTTACAAAGCACTTCAGGCAATAAACCTGTGGTCAGTCCATATATGTACTTGAAAATATTTCCTCTTCTCTTATCTGTTCCCCATAGACCAGGCATTCAATAGAAAAGGAAAGTAAATGGAAGGGATAAACAACAAAAATTGTTTTAAAAGAGGGGGGGTAATCATAATTTTCTATTTATTTTAACTTTAAAAAAGAAGAAGAGCAATAACAGCCTCCACAGAGCTTGTCAAAGCCAATCGAGACTTCGTTAAATTCAGTTAGTCTTTGTAGAACAAAAAATTCTCCAAGAGCAGATCTTTTTTCCAACATGAATATTGGCATAATTTTTTTTTATTTGGTAGACTGTTATGGCCAATACATTTATTTTAACTATTTGTTTGTTTCACTTAATCTTTTTGTTGCTATATTGTACACTGATCTGAGCTTCTTTGGTAAGAAAGAAAACCACACAAAATTGCAGGGAGTTGGATAGCATATACTGCAAATTTAGTAATTAGGGGTGATTACACAGTAAGGCAGAGATTTAAACTAGATTTGGCATTTTCTGTCCATCTATCAAGTCTTTCCCAAGAATAGGCAGATGTTGTATGATGTTGTTAGTGGTATCATCAAAGGATATAAGTTTTTTGCAATTAACTGATGGTGATTTTTGTCAATGCCAATGGTGTTCAAATGGTGTTCCAGATGTTTTGGGATTATGCCCAAGGCATCTATCACTATTGATAAGGTCTTTATATTTTGTGATTTTTTTCTAGGTCTTTCTCTTCTGCTGTCTCTAAATTTCTCAATAATACTTGATATATTAAAAACTACTGCATATAGAGGCCAGCAAGTGCACATGCACATGCATTTGCATGAGCAACATGCACGCATGCCTGGCACTCAGCAAATGGAATGCACGCACTTGCCTGCTGCTCATGCAAGTGAGGATGTGCATGTGCACGCTCGCCAGCCATTTCCCTGACCCAGTTGCAAATCCCTCATGGCCCACTATTGGGCAGCAGCTCACAGATTGGGGGCCCCAGATATAGAGGTTCCTAAAACATTTAGGTTTGTGTACAGAAGACAGGGTTTGCCCCCAAGATCAAAGTTAATTGTGAAATATCAAAATTATTTACAAACGTTTAAAACAATAACATCAAACTCCCTTTTTACTACCCTCTAATTTCTTACTTTTGGGAAAAGTATTTGTTAAAAAATATTTTATTTATCTAAGGGTTTAATATTGTTATTTTTACATTATTCAATAAACTATGAATGCACATACAGATCTATAAATACATATGTTGAGACACTGTCATTTCGGAGAACATCGCTGTTGGTATATTTCAGTGTTCTTCAACCCAGCAGTTTCCAAATGGATGGATTGTAGTTCTAAAAATATCCATTTGGCATGATTCTTTAGCCAGCGTTTAATTATGACTAATTCAGATCCATAACACAACATTTACTGATTTGAAACTCTATCAACTCTATAAGAAACTCTATCAACAATCTGGATAAATTAGAGTGCCTTTTTTCTCCCCTAGGGGTCCAAATTCCCAGTTGCTACAAACACTGGATCATGGAAGTTCATCCCTAGAGCAGGGTTTCATTTGCATGAGCATGGATGCCATCTTGACTTTTTTGACACCTCCTCACAGATGTCTGTCAATGCTGCAAACATTGGATGTTTTTGCTTTGACAATATAAAAAGCAGCCTTTTCCTTTAAATTGTTTTGCTCTTAGAATTAGATGAAGCTGGGAGAAGGAGGGAGAATGTTTCCCCCGGTTGTTTTTAATAAGATAAGAAATGGCGCCTTACAGAATGAAAGGAAAGCTTTGCGCTTCAAACTGATTGGAGAGTGTGATTTATGACTGCTAATTGGAGGAGGGAATTGTGCCAGATATTAGGTGCTAAACGGAGGGGAATTCAGATCTTGGCATTCCACCATGCTCTGCTGATGCTTTGTTTTCACTATTAAAGACTTTTTAGGATAAACAATGTCTGAAGGTTCTTTGAAGTGTTTCATTAGTCAGAACCATGACAATGTCACTGGTAGAGCTCCTACAATATCATAAGTAAAGGTAAAGGTAAAGGTTCCCCCGCACATGCGTGCTGGTCGTTTCCGACTCTAGGGGCCGATGCTCATCTCCGTTTCAAAGCCGAAGAGCCAGTGCTTGTTCGAGGACGTCTGCATGGTCATGTGGCTGGCATGACTAGACGCCAAAGGCACACGGAACACTGTTACCTTCCCACCGTAGTGGTCCCTATTTTCCTTCTTGCATTTTTACGTGCTTTCAAACTGCTAGGTTGGCAGAAGCTGGGACGAGTAACAGGCGCTCACTCTGTTATGCGGCACTCGGGATTCGACCCACCAAACTGCCAACCTTCTGATCGACAAGCTCAGCGTCTTAACCCACTGAGCCACCGTGTCCCTTATATCATAAGATATATCATAAGAGCTGCTAATATCGTAAGAGTTGCTAATTTCTAATGAATGGGATAGGCACTGAAGCTCCTTCAGGCCCATTAATGCTTACAGATTTAGGGCAGGAATAAATGAGGGTATTAGACAAATTCTTAACAATAAAAACAGTTTGAACGTTGACTTAATTACTCATGTATTTAAGAGTCACTTTTTAATGAATTTTTAAAAATTAATTTTTCATTAAAAATTACATCTTAGTGGAACTTTTAGAGAAAGTGCTCGCTAAACATCTCTCAGGATCTTAATGATAGTTCCAAATTTGGATCCTCAAATTGTGCTTCCCTGTTTTATACATTACTGTCTTTTTGAAATATTAATTTGAACAAGTCAGTAGTATTCTACAGATTTAATTGAGGAAATGAAAAAATGGAATCCCCTGTTAGGGTTATTACTATCCCTATACAATAAAGGGAAAATAAACAGCAATTTCCATTCAAATTTGACTCCTGTAAATGTAGGAGTTTTCAATGTTCAAGTAGCATGGAAATTACATGCTGAGGAGCATCCAGAGATGGCAATTGAATAATCCTAAAGACGTCAGACAGGATTATACTTTGGGAAGCAAACATTGGCCTTCAAGCAGAGCAGCTACGAGTATTATAAAATAATGTATGGGAAAATTCTAAACTGCTGTTTGGTGCAATGGAGCCAAGTGGAAAATATAAGAACGTTGGAAAATAAAAATGACATTATCCTGAATATCCTACTGTCAGAAAAGCGAAGTTGGTGTGTTTTGCTTCTGTCTTAAATAATGAATAATGTCAGTTTTTATGTTATATAAATGTTGCTGCCCTGTAAAATACTATTTTGGGAATAAAATCAGTAGGAATATTTAGAAGTTTTGATACCAGAACATATATGAGCCAAGTTTATTTAATAATTACATCATGGACTTCTTTACATTCAATGTCAGGAGTAGCTGTTCCATTTCATCTTAATTTTAAACCCATGCAAGACATTGTCCTTGACTTCTTTCTATTAGTTCCAAGTCCCCCTAGACACAATAAAGTGAATATACAAGAGACGTTGGCAGATGATCATCCAGTTAAGACTCGTTAGGTATTTTTTCTGGACTTTTTATTCTTCTGTTTGGTTTTGATTTTAGTGCTATACTATATTGTTAGCAGAAACCAAAATTTGGGATGTGACAGGAACCCATTTGTAAGATTATAATCCTAACATAATTATTATTCTGTTCTAATCCCTTTCACATATATACAGTAACTGTCTTAAATCTTCTGATCTGGCCTGGTTGCTTATTGCCTGATAGGCCTGATCTTACTTACAAGGGCTGCATCCATCTGGGATAGGTGCCAGGCTCAAGTGTTCCCACAATGCAACTGGTCTTTGGGAGTAATTCTGCAGCTGGCTCAGTTAACTAGTGGCCCTTCTGGTAGTCCAAAGGAAAGAAGATAGGATTTTACCATCACTTCTCTGAAGCTCTAGGGCAGGGGTAGGCAACCTTGGCCCTTTTATGACTCGTGGACTTCAACTCCCAAAATTCCTGAGTCAGCATGGCTGGCTCAGGAATTCTGGGAATTGAAGTCCATGAGTCATAAAAGAGCCAAGGTTGTCTATCCCTGCTCTATGGGAGATTTCCCACTGATTGGAATTTCCACCTCATTTTGTCTGTCAGCTCCTCCAGGAAGGAGTCAAGATATAGTTGTACCTTATTTCTGTTTTTTTCCTTAAATCTGTGCCATGGTCAATGGGGGAGAGATGCTGTTCTTCACATCAAACATGTCAAAAGATAACTTCTCTCCAAGAACTCTTTCCCTCATTCAGAAGTTTTGGAGCACAGAGTAACTACTTTATTGAAGAGAAGAAAAAAGTCATGTGCACAAAAAAGGTCTACATTATGTTACATTTATACTTGTATATGCCTCATAGTTTAAATTTTCTTGTCTTTTAGAGCCAATGGACATTCACAACCTTGGGAAGCACTTCTGCAGACTTCACACAACAGCCAAGTGTGGGTGATTTTGGCTTCACAATTTCAGTCCCTAAAGAGACATAGAAATGTTAAAAAAAGGGGCTGGGGGAATCTGGTGACATTTGGACATTCATTAGGTGACACAAGACTGATTTGAAGACTTGGGTGATGAAACTGATGGTTCTGTACATGGCTGATAGGTTGTGTTTTGTGCAGCAAATACCATGTTGAGCTCTGTTCTCCTCCTCATGATCCCATCTGTTCTTGACAACTATTCTTCATATTTTAGTTATGAGATGCATCTCTAATACAATTCTCATACTCTTGGAAGATCCAGCTAATTTCTATGAAAGAATGATAGGGACAGAAATTTATTGATGAATTAATTCTGATGCTGGAAGCAGTTTTATATCTTAATAAATTTTAGGGAATAATAATAGTGGTTAATAAAACTACAAGATCACACACAAAAAAGTAGATTCCAAGATCAGACAGCCAAATATAACAGTTCTTTAAAACTGTTCTTAGCAAAATGAATCATTAGAAGCAGAGTTATGGGAAATGATGCATTTTATCAGTAAAAGTATTACACACTGCACTGTATCAAGAACAGATGTCATCATGGTTTAATAAACCCAGCATTTCTGGACCTGGCATCTTTAAGATAGGTGGACTTGAACATTTTGCCTGAGGAATTCTGATAATTGAGCTCCACCTATCTTAAAATTGCCAGGGTTAAGAAATGCTGAATTGAGCTAAGAACTTGTTCAAAATTTATTTATTTTTATTTATTTATTTTAATTCCATTTATATCTCGCCCTTCTCCAAAGATTCAGGGCGGCTTACAAGCTTAGCAGTAGGAGTTCTGCTTGGAAATGGAGTTCTGCTTGGAAAAAAAAGTTACATAAGGGTGAAGAAGGAGAGTGCAAAAGTTGGGTTGAAACTGAACATTAAGAAAACCAAGATCATGACATCTGGCCCTCTCAATTCCTGGCAAATAGATGGGGAAGAAATGGAGGTAGTGACAGATTTTATTTTCCTGGGCTCTAAGATCACTGCAGATGGGGACTGTAGCCAAGAAATTAAAAGACGCTTGCTCCTGGGGGAAAAAGCCATGGCAAATCTAGACAGCACACTAAAAAGCAGAGACATCACCCTGTCAACAAAAGTGTGTATAGTCTTCTCAGTTGCAATGTATGGCAGTGAAAGTTGGACCATAAGAAAAACTGAGCGCCAAAGAATTGAGGCCTTTGAACTATGGGTGCTGGAGAAGACTCCTGAAAGTCCCTTGGATTGCAAGGCGATCAAACTGGTCAGTCCTAGAGGAGATCAACCCTGACTGCTCTTTAGAAGGGAAGATCCTTAAGTTGAAACTCAAATACTTTGGCCACCTAATGAGAAGGAAGGACTCACTGGAGAAGAGCCTAATGCTGGGAAAGATTGAGGACAATAGAAGAAGGGGACGACAGAGAATGAGGTGGCTGGATGAAGTCACTGAAGCAATAGGCGTGAGCTTAAATGGACTCCAGAAGATGGCAGAAGACAGGAAGGCCTGGAGGAATGTTGTCCATGGGGTCGCGATGGGTCAGACACAACTTTGCAGCTAACAACAACAGTCTTGTTCCAAAAATAATGTTTTATTAAAGAAAAGGTTGGTGGAAGTAACACTTTTATCAAAATGGAGAGCTAATGGAATGATGGATTTAGTGAAAAGACATGCTAACTGTTCTTAATTTCCAATGGCAAAGTGAAATTGCTCCTGAGAAAACATCATTTGTAGCTAACTGCTTGGGCTAGCTGAAATGCTAGCTTTGACAAACTGTGAAAGGGATAAAATGTTGGTTTTGGCATTTCCAACTCTTTAAATAGTGCCCTGAAAAAAATCCTTTTAAAGGAAGGTGTCAATTGATTAATGCACCTGCAGGTAAGCCAAGTAGCTCATTGAGAAATAGAAGAATTTTCTTCTAAAACTTCCAGGGGTATCTACTGTACATGGGCACTAAAAGTAGACCTTGACTAACAATCACAATTGGGACCAGAATTTCCATTGGTAAGCAAGGCAGTTGATAAGTGAGTCAAATTTTGTTTTGCCATGATTGTTAAGCAAATCACTGCAATTGTTAAGTGACTCATATGGTCATTAAGCAAATTTGGTGGCTGGCTGGGAAAGTGGCAAAAAGTGATCACATGACCCTAGCACACGGCAACCCATCATAAATACATGCCAATTGCCAAGCACCTGAATTTTGCTCATGTGACCATGGAAATGCTGCCATAGTTGTAAATGTGAGGAATAGTTGTAAGACATTTTTTTCAGTGCCATCGTAACTATGAACAGCTGGAAAACAAATGCTTGTAAGTCAAGTGTCAGGTGCAAATAACCAGGGGCATTCATTTAGTTCAAAGCACAGAATAGCTTGTTATTGTTACCTGTACAGAATAATATAGTCAACTAACTGTTTAGTACCTTTGATACTAAAGGTCAATGGGATTCATGTGGTGGATGGACTTGGGTTATTTTTGTGGCAACACAATGACTCTAAACTGATGACACGTTTAACTCTGCCTTCTAGCTCAGTCTGCTCTTCTCCTACAAGGACTACCTCTACAGATACAGGACTGCAACCTTAAGTTGCTGATTCATATATATAGAGGTAAATATTACAAAATATAATAGCCTTCTTTACATATAATGCTATTATTGTTAATAATCCCTGATTTACTAAACAGGAAATAACAGCTTTATTTATACCTACTGCCCAAAATAAAAATAAACTACAGTATGAGTTAGTATGATGTCTTCTAAAGTCATTTCTGAGGAGATAGACACAGGATTGCATTAACGTGTGCTATCCAGGACAATTCCTTTCCATATTCTTTAATGCTCAAAGGGAGGTTGGTGGATTCCTGATTACAGAGAGATACCTTTGATAGATGGTACATGTACATATAATAGTAGACATCATTATCATTGAAGCAGTCATAATAACAGGGAGATGAAGGGAGATAGATAATTTGGTATTGATCTAGCTTCTAGCCTGGAATATTGCTATCTGCTTTTCTGGGTTTCAGGTCTTTCCCTGCTTTCAGTGCAAAGGCCAGGGAAAGGATAGCAATCTAAAGCTGAACTCAGCCAAGAGAGAATTGCTTGTTTGCACACTGAGGTGCTGTGTCACTCAACAGGGTGGCCCTATTTCTGAAAGAGCAGGACCATGACTTAAGGAGTGTCTTGGAGGAGTTCCAAGACTCACATTTTTTTACGATCCTGGATAGGCTGGCAGAGTCTGTGGCCTACCTTCAATTGGTATGTGAATTGTGGCCTTCCTAGGAAGAAATTTCAAGAAATGCCAGATACTTATGATACTATCTTATGCCTTCATCACTATTCATTTTGTGATGTGTTATATACTGCTCAAAAAAATAAAGGGAACACTTAAACAACACAATGTACTGTATTTAATAGTAGGATGTCTTATCTTGTGTTCCCTTTATTTTTTTGAGCAGTATACATTGAGTGTAGACTACTGCCTCTGAAGACCACTTGGATACTCCAGTTGGCCCAGAATGCTGCAGCCCATTTCTTAATTGACACTTATCACCATGGGCACATCATAGCTGTGACACAGGTTCTGCATTGGCTTCCTGATGACTTCTGGGTACAGTACAGTTCAAAATACTGTTCTTAACCAATTACCCAGTGGTGGGATTCAGCTGGTTCACACCAGTTCAGCAGAACTGGAAGCTAATTTTTTGTTGCCCAGGTCCAGAACAGACTTCTAGAAGTAGCATCCACACAGAGAACTGGTTGTTCACATATTTGAATCCACCACTGAATATACCCCTACGTATTCGGCATCTTCAGGACTGCCTTTCCCAGCGAGAGCCAACCTGTCCAATCCATATATGGTGAGAGAAACTGATAAAAGGAGTCAAGCTCTGCAGGTGCTATTTATCAGTGGAGAACATGTATCCTATAGCAGGAGTCCTGAACCTTGGCAACCTTAAGACTTGTGGACTTCAACTCCCAGAATTCCTCAGCCAGATTTGCTGGCTGAGGAATTCTGGTAGTTGAAGTCCACAAGTCTTAACGTTGCCAAGGTTGAACACCCCTGTCCTATAGGACTGCTTCTTGCTGGAAATCACTCTTACCCTTTAGTAGCTTTGCAGAAGCTACTAAAAATGGAAATTTTCCAGAATATCTATAGCAGGGGTGTCAAACTGCCAGCCCACGGTCCGTATGCGTCATCTGGAAGCCACACCCACCCCATTGCCAGCAATGGGAAAACCGTCCCGATACATTGCGTGACGTCACGTGACGTCGCGAGTTTGACATGTCTGATCTATAAAGTCTGACATGACAATGTTATTGAAGGTTATTGATGTTATGCTTTTCTGATTTCTTGTTTAGTCATATCTTATTGTTTTTATTTTAACTTAGTCTGTATTATGGATGTTTTAGTTACTGTTATTGACCCTGCCATTGTACATTAACTGCCAAGGGTCTGATTTGCTTGCTGCATTGTACAAATTTGATAGAGAGATAGATGTAACAATCACCCATTCTGTTTTTCTCTGTTGGTCTCAGAAATTTCACACTAGCAATTGTTGCAATATACAGCAAGTTTCAAGGGGTCACTTTATTTCAATGAATTTTCAATCCAAATAGCCCCTTTAAAAGATGTTGTTGGCACCAGGCCAAGTAGCTGAGCTGTTTGAAGGATTAATAAAAGGAGCTGCTGCATATGACCACTATATGTGCAGATGTCTCTTTTGGTGTGGCAAGGATACCAATCAAGTATCCTTGCCACACTAAGGATAGTGCAAAACCATAGGACTTATTGAGGTTTTACAATTAAATGCCTCTTCCAGATGGAAAGCCCTAATCCCATCAGGTACTATTCTTCGTATTCCAAGTGGTTCATGGATAACATGTTTGCTTTGAGTGCATTTTTATATTGTTTTAAATATTTCTAGTAATACTACTTTACAGTAATTAACCAAAGCTACAGCCTATACAGTAAATCTTATTTCACTGGATATACCTCCACTTATAAACTACAGATTCTCATGCAATCAACTTTTTTTGTGTGTGTGCAAGTGCTTTTCTTGTGGATTGCACTATGTACAAATGAGTAAAAAAACCTGATGGACATCCAACCTAAATTAATTGAGTTGAAAGTCAAACTAATCAAAAGCAAGAAAAAACATTCTGGGGAGGTAAATGTGAGTTTGAGTGTTTGTTAATGAATACAAATACTCAGAAGTTTAGTTATGAGTTTGAAAAGCCTTTTCAGTTCAACTTTATTTACTTTGGTTTTTCTCCAAGTGAATTTTTACCTTCTGAATTTCACATTCAGTCTCAGGGCTGAATGAACCAAAAAATGTAATACAAGTCACACCTGAAATTTCCAAGGATCACTTGCTTTTGCATCAGTGTCCAAGCTTTCCAAAACTACATTTCATGTAAGTTTAACTAGAAAAAGATAAAATCGTCATTTTGTGATCATGCTCAGATACGTGAAAAGGATTTTTAAGTGAATAATAGATCTGTCAGAGATCTTGAAAGAGAAACTGGGTTCAATCTCTCCTTGTCTGAAAATTCTGTGGTTTTTTTTTAAAGATAAATGGTATAACATAGTCTTCTCAATTAAACCTACTGCTCAGAAGTCAATGCTTTATGAACAACTTGGATGGAGGGATAGAAAATATTATTAATGAACATGCAGATGATACAAAACCAGATGGGATAGCAACATTTTAGAGAACAGTATAAAAGTCCAGGAAGAACTTGATAAGCTATCACAATAGGTATAAACCAAGAAGACTAATTTCAACTTAGATAGACGCAAAATCCTGCAACTGAGTAGAAAAAATCAAAGGCATAAATATACATGGTGGTGGAGAACCATAGCTGCCAAAAAAAAAAAAAGCCAACACAGTGCTAGGCTGCATTATTAGAGGGATAGAATGAAGATTATGTGAAGTGTTAATAACACTTTACAATGTCTTGGTAAGGCCACACTTGGAATACTGCATCCAGTTTTGGTCACCATGATGTAAAAAAGATATTGAGACTCTAGAAAGAGTACAGAGAAGAGCAACAAAGATGATTAGGGGACTGGAGGCTAAAACATATAAAGCACTGTTGCTGGAATTGGGTATATCTAGTTTAATGAGGAGAAGAACGAAGGGTGACATGATAGCAGTGTTCCAATATCTCAGGGGCTGCCACAAAGAAGAGGGAATCAAGCTTTTCTCCAAAACACCTGAAGGCAAGACAAGAGGGAATGGATGGAAACAAATCAAAGAGAGAAGCAACCTAGAACTAAGGACAGTTAGAACAATTAATCAGTGGAACAACCTGCCTCCAGAAGTTGTGAATGCTCCAACACTGGAGGTTTTTAAGACTGGACAGCTATTTGTCTGAAATGGTATAGGGTTTCCTGCCTGATCGGGGGGGTTGGACTAGATGACTTCCAAGGTACCTTCCAACTTTCTTTCTTTCTTTCTTTCTTTCTTTCTTTCTTTCTTTCTTTCTTTCTTTCTTTCTTTCTTTCTTTCTTTCTTTCTTTCTTTCTTTCTTCATTTACTATTATTATTTATTATTCTTTTATTCATTAAACATGAACCTCAGTCAACTGAACATTCAAATTGACTGGTGCTGATGCCAGCATCTTAGGGTTCAACCAGGTACCTCCTTAAAATGTAAGATGTTCCGAGTAGCGCAGTTTTTTGTAGCATTGCTGGAGTTATTGCAGGAAGCTGCAGTTTCTTGATGTATTTTGCAAAGTTTTGGGACATAGTTCCTGGTGTTCCGATGACGA